>NW_019729218.1:2203869-2245996 GCF_002891405.2 Cryptotermes secundus
TGTTTTTGGTCTATCTTTATTGTGACTGGGGTTGGTTGTCTCGAAATTTTCATTACTTTTGTTTTTTCCACATTCATTTCCATGCCATAGCACCTTCCAATTTCAATTAGTCTATCAATCATGCCCTGTAGCACAGTTTCTTCCCTAGCCACTACTTCTCATAAAATCTGGTAGCGCCAGGTATATAATCTGGGACCTCTGGATTTGTAGCCAGAAACTCTGACAACTAGAGCACAGAGAAGAGAAAAATATCTCGCCCATGCCAGGAATCGAGCGCCGGTCATATAGCCCATAGTCTAGTTGGTACACTGACTGAGCTCTCTCGGCGGTTTGAGGTACGTTCTACTCAGAATTACTGAAGTCACATTTTGTTGACAAAAGCGGCACATCGTCTCCTGCAAACCTTTCCCAGAAGGACGACTCAATTATACGTTTTCCAGCAGGTGTTTGTAAAAATTCGGATCGACTTGCTGCTTTGCGGACAGCAGAGTCTCATCTTGTTTGTGGCGAAGTTTAGATGTGTGGCTTACTACAGGTCACTTCATATCTATAGCCTTGTTCTTCCTTCGTCTATGGAGGCAGGAAGGTAGTTGAAGGTGTGTTGTTGAGATAAAGTGGTATCATTGTCTGAAATCACGCCAGTAACATTGACTCGTTTTGAAACACGGGAGAAAGATTTGTTTCTATTGTTACAACATTTCTCGCTGGGGGAGTGAAGCCATTGATATTCTTGTTCTGGTGGACTGAGCATTCAACGCAGTCTGAAATGAGCAGTCATAGGTAGTTAGTGGTGGAATTTTTCTTTTTGTACCACAGATTCTAAATTTTAACTTTGTATCAATATGTAATAGAGTTGTCAGTCAAAACGTCACTCAGAGGTTGTCTCAGCTGCTCTTCTCTCCCCCTTATAAACATGAACATAATGCTGACCTGTTTCATTGTGGCTTCAATGAAAAAGCATGGCTTGCGGGTTTCACTACTCAAGCGAATGAACAGATTTTTGGCATAAAACTCCAAGCCTCATATTTATAAAGGAAACGAGGAAAAAAGTCGTGCGTATTCTAAGTTGCTAATGTATTAGTTATGCACACTACAAATCTTCTATTATCGATACGATTGAAGCCTTTTTTTTTTCAAATCAGGCTACAGGGCACCACATCAAACTTATATAAACGTGTAAAAGGTAAAAGGTAAAGCTATCCCTGTAACAGGCCGTGGAGGACCATAGGGTTGGGAGACGTCGATGCTTCCACATTTTATAGATATCAGCTCCCAGATGGCGTTGAGGTTATCAGCCTTACGCGTCGGCCGCCCTTTACACCCAGAAAGATTCCTGCTACTCATTTCTGTTAGAGACTGAGTCGACTCCAGGCCCATAGTGCGGTTGGAAGGATTAGGTCAATTGGAATCGGAATTCGAACCCGCGACTTTCCGTCTTATAGCATAGTGCCTTATATAAACGTGTATTATTTGAATAATTCAAGAATCATTTGGTGTTCCTATTTATAAAATATAATACATATACAGGTAAATGTAAATATACTGTAGCGTGTAGTACGACTACTAAAATCCGGGGCAGCGTAGCCGGTGTAGCCATTTTGCTGACTGAACTAACCAGGTTTCCACATTTCTATGTTCTGGCCCAATTTACTTGGGTAAGAATACTTCAGGTCTATTTCAGACATACAGGGCTTTCGTATACCTACCACAACCATGATCGGTTATCAATTTATCTACGTCGGATAGCAGTTAACCGAAGCTGTATGAATAAATTAGGCAAAACATCCATTCGGATGGCCGTGGGACAGAGGTAACCAATTTACATAGCAACCGAACTCATTATGGGGTAACTAACTGTTCTGTATTGCAGCGGCAGTTGACTGCGGTGTCTGAGTCAGCGTTACCGGTCCTCCCCTATATCCAGTCCCGTTTCCTCTTCCGAAGAACACTCTGTTAGCGTCCTTTCTGTTTATATCGATAGTTCAAGTAAAGATTAAATTGTAAGATTTGAGGCTTTCATGGCGGTGACTATGAAGAAAGCAGTCTTCTGGGATTTGGNAAATTACTTCTAAATTAAACATGATTTTGGTATATAGAAAAATAAGTAAAATATTATCTAGAGTAACTTATGCAATAAAGGGCCTTGTAATTCTAGGCCCTTTTGAAATGTAGGACGTAATATTAGCCTACTTTCCTTAATTTGAAAACATAAAATTCTGCTAAGGAAATTACCTTGATATCTGTGGGATTCCCTGAACATATGCCGGTACGCATGTAGGCTCCTGCGGACGAACAGTCTTAAGGTGAGAGAAATGTGACATGACTCCCGAAACCCAGAATAGCGGGACCAGAAGAGACGGCCGTTGCTAGGTGACGATGTCTCTGTGTTTAACTAATCAATGACTACGCCATGAAGGGGTATGGAGGAATGGATGTATAGATCCACATTTGCTTGGCCATGGCACTAGTTGGAGGTGAGTTTTCAGCTTCACGCCCTAACCGTATTACCCTCGGGGAAAGAGGCCCCGGTACCCATTGGATAGGAAGCCAGATGAACCCGAAAGTCGGTCTGGACGACGTGGAGAAAAGAAAATTCTGGACCCTACTGGGACTCGAACTTCGGCCGCTTGATGTATATACATTATACATATATGTATAACTTGTGCACAAGCCTGCATTAAAAGAAAACCTTTGCGTATCTTGTATAAATGTTGCATAGAATAGTTCACTGGCAAAGGCTATATGGAGTCCATAGTAACTTGGACGCTGTGACAGCTCGGGTATACTTATGCTGAAACTATGAGAGTATAAATGTGGTGCCTCATCCAAGAAGGGGTCCCATCTCGAAACACGTACATGTTCAGTGGAGAACAAATTCTTATTTATGGATCTCGAGGAGACCTGTAGCCAGAGATTCCTGCGCTGGCGAAGGCCAGCAGTAATTTAACTCACCGATCGACAGACCGAGTGAAAGGAATAGCTGTGAGTCTGAAGGCTCTCAGAGCCGTCAGAGAGTAAAATACAGCGATGAGTCCTGTAGAAGTCGGAACCAATTATCACTGTGCTGGCGAGGTCCAACAGCAATTTATCAGTCAGTTAAAGGAAAGTGTGCGAATAGTTATTCCCAGAACTTTTTGTAGGTTACAAACTCAAGAATGAAGGGAAATTTCAAGTACGGAAAAACAGGAACTGCGAAAAATTCTTTGGGGAAGCTTCAGAGAAGAAACCAATCGGGGGACATACAGCTAACATTAAAATAAATTTTACGGAAACATGGCGTAAGGGTATTGAAAGGATTAAACTTGCTAGGAATTTGATCCAATAAAGATTCTATGCTTAGGTGGACGAGACTTCGGATTGTACACGTATAAAGCAAAAGATCCGTTGACCAGCTGAGTATGAAATCTATGAGACATCCCGAGCCAAAGTAATTCAGATGTACAAACTCCATTGTGATATTTTTTTATTACACTATAGAAGAGACTGACGAGAGTTACCGTTGAATGGCTGAGGGTCCTGGTTTGCATTTATGAGATCTCGGAGCCTGCCTTCTGTCTCAGATCGGCTATTATCACTATTTTCCATGTTTTTCTTCAGTCCCCTCCCCCAGGCTACTTTCTCTTCTTCTCTCCATTGGCGCTACAGCCTCAATTTGGGCCTAGGCCTACCTCCATGAAACTCTCCGTTTCACTTCGGTTTACTAGATCTTAGACATACGGTAGGACTCCTTGGGCGGGTGATCAGCCAAGGCTACTTTACTTACTAAAAATAGGTCATCATATCTTGCTTTTACATTCTTTCACATTAGGTGATCACTTTTAAAACTGAAAATCCAGAAGATTAAAAATAAGGTATAGATGTCACTTATCATTATAAAATTGTGACAAAATATTGATTAAATGTTGTGAGCCTTAGACCTGTTCTTCAGGTCCAATTTACTAGAAGTATAATTACGCCTACTCTACATAACAAAGGAGGTTCTCCTTTCATGTTTAGGCTTCTATAGAAGATGGAGCGTCTTGACTATTGGCACCAGGGGCTGAGTTTTCCATCCACACAGCAAGAGGTACTGTAAAGGGAATTTCACGCCTGTAAACACGACACACAGACAAAGAGAACTCATTACCTAGCTACTGCCGCCACTAGCGCCTTTTTCTTCATACTCGGAAGGATTAAGAAGTATTTTCCGCCAAATTGAGAAGTCTTCTGGGCGTTCAGAGCGCTTAAATGGAGCCAATGGTTTATGAACAGACTACCGCATACTAGATTTAGCTCACGATAATACTGTGGCGTATAGACCTATTTCTAGGCAGCGATCGCGAAACAAACAATGAAACAACATCCGTTGCTAGGTAACAGATTTTAATAAGAACATGATTTCGCTGCTACGGAACGGTTCGGTAAACATGTAACCGCGGCAGCGGATACGCACAAATCAAGAGAGGTACTGTTGGAAAAGGTGTTTTCTACGGAGGTCCGTGCCGAGGAATTATAAGTAGGACTAAGTGAAGGCTCAGTTCAGCTGTAAGGGAGCTGCCATTCAGAGGGGACTTGAGCAAAGAAGAAAAGAATTTGCCATTGTTACAAGCCGTCACTAGGAAACGTCTAGTGAACATACTACAGGCTGGAGAAGACTTATCGTGTGCTGTATTGATTTGTAAAATGTGGAACTCAACAACAGCTTTACAATTATTTATAGTTACGACCTGTAAGGTGTCAATAAATCTAATTACCCAAAACCCTGTCTATAGTCACACGTACACGTGACAATATGTTTCCAAAACTCTCCACGCCAGACTGTCTCCTCTGGGTGTTTCCATATCGAGCTTTACTACATCAATCATGAGATTTTTCTCTCCTCCACAGAATCCAAGCCGGCCGTGGGGACCACCCAGCCTCCTACACAATGGGTACCGGGGTTATTTCCCCTGGGGTAAAATTGCCGGGGCGTGAAGACAACCATTCACCTTCATTTAGTGACGAGGTCAAAAATGGTGGAACTGTACCTCCAGTCCCCCCCCCCACATGTCTTCATGACGCTGTGCTTAACTAATTAAGCACGAGGATAACTTTGCCATTTTTTCTTTCCTTGGCACTACAGCCCCAGTGGGCCTAGGCCTACCTCCATGAATTTCTCTGTTCACTCCGGTTTTTCTAGATCTTACACATTCGGTAGGACTCCTTGGGCGGGTGATCAGCTCGTCGCAAGGCAAGGTGTACACAAACACAGAAAAACGCACACACACAAACTAAACATCCATGGCCTGAGTGGGATTCGAACCCACAATCCCGGCTTCCGAGCGAGCGAAGACAGTGCACGCCTTAGACCGCTAAGCTACCGTGACCGGCCTAACTTTGCCATTACCTTTACTAAATCAAGTGCTTGTGGGAGAACGTTGCGGTAAGTACTGCTTTTAAAATGCATTCATCTGCGTAGTAAGGGGTGTTTCTGGGACATGGCGCAGTGCAGCTTTCTAGCTCAGCTTATTCTTCGGGCCTGATAATACTCCTCCAAAAGTTTGTGAATTACTACCAGACTACACGACGTCACATAGTAGAAGATAACAATCCTCTTTTCTTATAAATTTGCTTAGAGGGGGGTGGAGTCCAACTGGGTCCGCTCGGCACGGCGGCCACTGATTGTAGCCTGCCCCGGGTGATTATGATGATGGAGAATTTGGTGGAATGAAGACCGGCAGGGGAAACCCAAGTACTCGGTGAAAACCCACCCCACCGCCATTTTGTCCACCACAAATCCCACTTGACCAGACATGGGATCGAGCCCGGGCCGCCGCGGTGGGAAGCCAGCGACTAACCGCTTGAGCTATGGCGCGGCCCTAACAATCTTCTTAGTCACTGCTTTGAGTCTGACACAAAATCTGGCTATGTTAAATTTACTTGTTCTATATGATTTAAAATATCTCTAACTTCCGCTAATTGATTTATATTTTGTTGGCTGTTTATAATATAATATTTTGCAATATTTTAGGTCACTCTACTATTTTTGAAAAAAAAAAAAAAAGCTTCATAACTTGTACTCTTCTCGAATCTGTTACAATACAAAAACTCTAGGGGTTTCAGCATCCGTATTCCTTCGCAAGTTCTCCTAGCCGTCGCGATGGTAAGATTATTATTATTATTATTATTACTGGCACTACAACCCTTTGTGGATCTTGGTCTACTCTGAAAACTTTCTCCATCCTTCCTGTTCTTGTGCCTCTTTTTTCTAGTTATCCATACCCACGTTCCTTAAATCCTTCTCCACAACATCCATCCATCTCATTCTTGGTCTACCTTACTTCTGTTTTCCCTTCCAGTTTTACAAGCATTATTCTTTTTTTATAATTTCTTCTTTTTCTCTCCTTATAGCCGGTCACGGTAGCCGAGCGGTCTAAGGCATGTACTGTCTTCGCTTGCTCGGAAGCCGAGATCGTGGGTTCGGATCTGTTTCCTGTGAGGTACGAACTGAATTCTTATATATTATTCTTATACATTGCCGGTCACGGTAGCCGAGCGGTCTAAGGCATGCACTGTCTTCGCTCGCTCGGAAGCCGGGATCGTGGATTCGAATCCCACTCAGGGCATGGATGTTTAGTTTGTGTGTGTGCGTTTTTCTGTGTTTGTGTACAGGTAGAGGCCTTGCGACGAGCTGATCACCCGCCCAAGGAGTCCTACCGAATGTAAGATCTAGAAAAACCGAAGTGAAGGGAGAAGTTCATAGAGGTAGGCCTAGGCCCACTGGGGCTGTAGTGCCAAGTAGACCAGATCTCTCCTTATAACATGTCCTGCCTATCCCAGTATATTTAAATTCCATTAAACATGTTGATAAATAAAAAATTAAAAATGCATTGTGGGGTTAAGAATTTAACAAATTCCCGTCTCTCTCTCCATACCTTGTTACAGACTGCCGGGCATACGTATGGACTGTTACGTCTGTATTTCGTTACGGCAGCCACGGTTACGCCGTACGCACCATTTGATAGAGTGTGACCCATGAGAAGGATTACAGAGATCACAGCCATTTATGTAGGACCACAGAAGTCACAGTTTCGTTTAAATTATAGAATGTATTTCTAACTCAGGGTCCGTAACTTCTGTGGCAACATCCTGTTATCCATGGGGAGGATTTGCATGTATTGCATTTCAACATTCAGATGGTACAACAACTACTTTCTCCTTTCTTGTCTAACAAATGACGCCACATCGTTGTCTGTATCAGTTAGCACAAGCACGGGTTCTAATCCGTTCCCTCGAACATGATCTACTGTCCGAGACTCGGTTTTGAGTCCTGTAAGGAATTTCCGCTACGCAATTCCCATAGTAACATCGTTACAAGCGATACGTACTCTGCTATACTGAGGTCACAGAAAGATGTGCCGTGGGAGGCGGGGTGAAACGCTCTGCCTAATATTCTTCTCCAGACCCCTCTGTCTTACGCCAATCAGCCCAAAACGCTTGTCGCTAGCGCATTTTATGCTTGTTTTATCACATGAACATGCTTAAAATATGAAGCACACGGGAGAGGAGAGCGTTAACAGTTCAAGGAGGATGTGGAGGGAGTCGTTCTATGGGACTTCTTTCCGTGATCTCAGTATAGCAGTAGCAGAAAATTCACTCGACGTTAATGGACCGGTTTCATACAAAACCGCGATAAGCAAGTATTTTTTGTGCAATATACATCATTGTCATCACAATTAATTCCTCCTCTATATTTTTGCTGGTCACAGGGTCTCAATGTTGTTCCTCCGACAACAGCAGAGCCCGTTCCGGGTCATGATTTCCTATACGTCTGTGACAATGGTTGGTTGTGACGTTGTTGTCAGGAATACTGGCTAAATACGGCCTTTCTTTAATGCAGTTGCTTATACTCGTCTTTAATGACCTCCTAAATTCCGTTAGTTGCTTTAGATTCAGTGATGTACAGCAGAGAACTTCCACAACTAGCAGTTTTATGGCTGGTTAAAATGCACTAAAAATATAAAATTATCTGCTCTTTATTCGGGTATGAAATTTTGATCTGACAGAGAAAGGGTATTTGAAAATAAGTACCGTGATAAATATTTGGATCAAAGAAACTGACAAATATAAGTACACGGAGAAAATTACATAACGAGGATCTTCATAATATATACGGTTACCCAGTATTATTAAGCTGGTCACGGTTGCCCAGCGGTCTAAGGCATATACTGTCTTCGCTTGCACTGAAGTCGGAATCGTGGGTTCGAATCCCATTCAAGACATGGATGTTTGGTGTGTGTGTGTGTGTGTGTGCGTGTGTGCGTTTTTCTGTGTCTGCGTTGTCCTGTGTTTAGGTAGAGGCCTTGCGACAAGCTGATCAGCCGTCCAAGGAGTCCTACCGTCTGTAAAATGATCAAGAAACTGAGAAATCAGCCCTATGCTCCAAAGGAGGAGTGAAGAGGAGAAAAAAAAAATATTAAGGCGATTAGATCAAGGACGAGCTTCGTGGGACATGTATAATGCACAGTGATATATGAAATGAATGTAAAATTTCTGTCGGAAAATTTCACGGGAAGAGACCGCTTTGAATGTGAAGGTGTAGATGCAGCATAATATTAAAATGGATCTTAGGGAAGCAGGATGTGAAAAACGTTAACTGGATTTAATTTTCTCTGGATATTGTCCAATGACAGGATTTTCTGTACACATGTGCTGAACCTTGACGACGATCTGAATAACTATCAGCGTTCCAAGTGATGTCCACGATTGGGTTAGTTCATGTGAGTTCAATGAATGTCTGCTACGTTTTTTCATTACTGCAGTCTCACGGCTTTAAGGATCAGAATTAACCACTGCAAACGGAAGTGACTGAAATGAAACGTGCAAGTTAAATCTAAACACGACACTCGACTGACGCAGATCGGTAGGCATGCCTGCGGAACAGCTCAGTCGCTTGCAATAGAAACGAGAGATCTCCGTATAAAATTCCATAATCTGGAATTGTTCCACGTGTCTCGTCAGCATCACGAATGTCGTGGTTTCCATTTCATTCCAACCTGATTGTCGTGACTACGGAATTTTCATGGTTATCCTCAGTCTATTGAGAAGCTCCTGGTACTGTAGTCCAAGCTATGGCCACTTCTTCCTGAACCTCCACACTTAGCACCAACTTCCAACTTCAGTCACAACTAACTACGACCGAAACAAGATGGAGACTGACGACAGCTCTATTGCGCAGAGATCCTGCCAGATGGCTTAAACTCGAACCTTATATGTAATGCTGACAATATCGTCCAGTTCATTTTCTTACTGACCGCCTATGTGGTCAAGTGGTCAGAGTTCTTGACTACAGATCCAGAAGTCCGGATTCGATTCCTGGCGTTACCCAATTTTCTGGAACGGGGTCCTTTCAACCTTGTGAACATAACTGAGAAGTTATTTGAAGAAAATAGCGACTCTGGTCTAGAAAACCGAAATTAATGGCCGTGGGGATTCGTTGCGCTGACCACGCGACACTCTCTATCCGCTGAAGTTGGCACTAACTTCGCTGACAAGCGGCGGTCTCTCGGTCGGTATAGCTCGTTTGCGGACCCAAGCCAAGGAGTCTGTTTTGTTTTTGTTTTGTAATCTTATCAGCTCACTTTTCTTCCTCTGCTGTGACAATTTTCCCTTATTCCAGACAAATTAATAAGTCATGTGCCCTCTCTGTTCTGCTGTTATCAAGACATATCTCAGTCGCCTTGGCCGTGTGGGTCAATGTGAAGGCTGTCTCTGTGCTAAGCTATGCGTTTCATTGTTCAGTGGCTACCGAGAGAAGAGCAGCATTCGGATTTGCTTCGCTCACCGGACAATCCCGTCTCACTGATCACCGCTCTCAAGGACGAGACGTTTACTTGAGGAACTCATCGACTGAGAACTGCGCTGGTTGAGAGGGGCAGAAATGTGCAGTGGGAAACGCAACAGTGAACGTGAGTTCCAAGTATTACCGAAGTGGGAAGTAGATCATAGGCACAGCCAGAACTTTTTCTTTGGATGAAGGAGGTATAAGAGAATTTGCTTAAAAATATATTTTTGCGAATCGTTGAAGAGTTGTGGGCTTCTATTTTGAAACAAAGCCGGTCACGGTAGCCGAGCGGTCAAAAAAGACCTCGACACGGTAAAGGTATAAGTGGAACAGATTACGTAACTACACTTCCAATTTACTGTAACACAAAACCAATAACTGACGGCGTCTTCCTGATGCTCCGTTGTGTTATTTGCTTTAAGTGGGGAGATCACGCGAGTAATTCAGTTAATTCTGAGGCTAGCCGCCGCCATCCATGATTGTCTTCCCGTGAGACCACATAAGGAAGCCCCATGGATAGATCCCACCACTTCTCCGTTTAGCTGCTACGTCTCTTCCTTGCAGAGGCTTCTGCATAATTCCCTTGCGTTCTCCAGCCGATCTATCCAGGAGAATGTCTGCAGCGACAACCATGTGACAAGCTTCGCTACCGACAAGAACTTCGGGCTGGTTAACATATGTCCAAGGAAGCTTGAGGGAACTACAGCAGCATGCAGAAATGGGAAAGCATCCGTAATCCATGGCCAGGGGTTGATAGACGCACCCGTCTGCTCGTCCGTGACGAGTTAAAATTTTAAACCGAAGAGCAGATTTTTCAATAAAGTAATTTTAATTCAAAATTTTAATTCAATTTTATTATTTTTTTTTCAGAAAATTTGCAAGTGAATTGTTTATGGCTACAAATTAATAAAAAAAGGCATATCTATCCCTGTAACAGGTCGTGGAGACCCATAGGATTGTGAGAAGTCGAGGCTCCCACATTATCTAGACAATCGGCTCACAGATGGTGGTGACGTTTTCAGGATTACGCGCCGACCGCCCTTTACTCCCAGGAATATTCCTGGTACTCATTTCTGTCAAAGGCTGAGTCGACCTCAGGGCCATAGTGCGGATGGAATGATTAGGTCAATTGAAAAATCCGATGACCACAGCAGGAATCTATCCACAACGAAGTATAGATTATATTACCACGCACAGCTGTATAAATATGATTAAGTAAAAGAGAAAGGCCGCGCCATAGCTCAAGCGGTTAGTGGCTGGCTTCCCACCGCGGCGGCCCGGGTTCGAGCTCGGGTCTGTTCAAGTGGGATTTGTGGTGGACAAAGTGGCCCTGGGGCAAGTTTTCTCCGAGTACCTCAGTTTCCCCTGCCAATCTTCATTCCATCAAATTCTTCATCATCATAATCACCCGGGGCAGGTACAATAGGGCAATCACTGGCCAACGTGCCGAGTGGACTCAGTTGGACTCCACTACCCACTATTCGAATTAATTAATTAAAGTAAAAGAGCACAAACATAGTTTGAAATTTCTCTTTTATCGCGTTCATACTTATGTAAAAATTCTAAAGTTTTGTACGCTGACCAACACGGTGATATTTTAGAATATTTGTGCCTTAAAGTGTCCCTGGGTTGCTGGTGATATTCAGCTGAAGAGTGAGCTATTTCCCTGACTGGTGAGGCGACACGAATTTGTTCCACCCCTGGTCAAGGCACCCCATTCCTTGGCCTCAGTATATCACGTGGGGCTTCTATCTTCTCACTTCTTCACGGCGAGATAGCTGCACACAGGGACAACAACTGCACATGCATAACTTTATTCCTAACGACGAGTCGCAGCCGTATGGACTAGGGGGTCAACAAACAGGTTGCTGGTTGTTAGTTGATGTAGTTGAGATGGACACAGTAAGGTACTGTTCATGCCGGATGAGTGACAGGTACTTTATGAAGGGAGTAACCTCACTATTCTGTCCTCCTATATTCTTTATTGTAGTGGAACAGAAAAGATAACAGTACTCATGCCAAGCTAAAATAATATAAGAGTAATTTCACAGTCATATCCTGTGTATGGGGACATGACGCAACTCGTAACGCAAGAAAGAAGGATGTTATGCTGCACAAATGTAAGTAAGATAGTATTACTTGAGTAATAATTCATGCTGCAACACCTTACAGTGATCGCTTTCAAGAGTCGTCAAGGCAGGTGTTAGAAAACACAGGCTCCAACAAGTACCGGGCCAAGATGACATGTTGCATTTATCACAGTGCAACCACGAACCGTTACGGCGTTCAATGTGATACCAGCTTCTGCGGGTGACTGACACCAAGTCACATTTACGTCGTCCTCACCCTCGAACGAAGGAATAAGAAAACAAGGACAACTATTAAGGTTTTAATGGCGATATCTTTAAATGATGTCCTAAATGTTCAACGTTCAACTCTATCCTTATTCTAATTACAAAAACAGAGGCGCGATGCATGTAGCACGAATGGGGGAGAAGAGGAATGCATATAGGATATTGGTGGGAAAGCCAGAAGGAAAGAGACCACAGGGAAGACCTGTGTGTAGAAGCGTGAACAATAATAAAATGGATCTTAGAGAGATAGGATGGGATGGTATGGAGTGGACTGATCTGGCTCAGGAGAGAGACCAGTGGATGGCTCTTATGAACACGGTAATGAACCTTGAGGTTCCATAAAATGCTGGGAAATTCTTGAGTAGCTGCAGTCCTTGGCTAGTCCTCAAGAAGGGCTCAGCTCCGTAGGAGCAAAGCATTCCTAAAAACTACAGAACGAGCATGAACAGAGTTTTGGAGTCCATACTGCACAGAATCAACTTTACCTTTTACATTTTACATAAGCTATTTCGTTATAATAAATGTTATCGAAAGTGCCGTATACAAAATCGTATCTACTTTCTATCCCGCACTTTTCTGTCCTCATCACACGCCTTAACATACGTCACATCGTCAGAGACACGATAACCGCACAGTAGCAGACATCGTGTAGTCTACAGGAATTGTTGTCGACCTGTTTGCCTGAGGCCGCGCCATAGCTCAAGCGGTCAGTCGCTGGTTTCCCACCGCGGCGTCGATCCCGGGTCTGGTCAAGTGGGATTTGTGGTGGATAAAGTGGCGCTTGGGCGGGTTTTCTCCGAGTCCTTCGGTTTCCCCTGCCAATCTTCATTCTACCGAATTCTCTATCATCATAATCACCCGGGGCAGGTACAATAGGCCAAACAATGGCCGCCGTGCCGAGTGGACCCAGTTGAACACCATCCCCCACTAAGCGAATTAAAAAAAATGTATTTGCCTGTGTCCCACCGGTCATTTTCACAAAAGAAATGACTGTTCAACCACGAATTGGGATTCGATTCCTAATTCCCATCGCGTTTAGTCCGCCTCTGGGACCCACCCAGCCTCCTATAAATGGGTATCGGGAATTGTCTTCTTAAGAGTAAAACGGAAGGGACGGGAAGCTGATCAGTCAGTTCCATCTAGGCCTAGGTTAAGAAAATAGAATTATACCTCCACTCCCACATACATCTTCACGATTTGGCGCTCAATTAATTAAGCACAGGGAAAACTTTACAATTTTAATCACCAATTGAAGTTCTGATTTTCGAGACATCGCATTCCACAGAGCCGACAGCAAATTCCGAGTAGCGGAACGCGTCCAACTGTTCGAGAAACACTGGTGTATAGAGTAACAAACTACAATTGTCATATCAGAATTCCGGTTCTCATTACAGTAATACGAACCGGCTTTATCAGCAGTACTGAGTACAATATCTTAGTATAAGTGTACTTGTCACGTGCATTGCATGTACGCGGTATGCACCGGCAGTGGGTGTACAGTCTGCATTCAGGTCACGTACGGCCCCATACCTGTCACGCGTCCCCTCCCACTCCTCTGATTGCCTCTTCGGAATATATTATTGTTCCTGCGAGATATCAGTTTGTCTCCGCCCCACCGCACAATACAGTGAGAAACACCCTCAACTCTGTATCGCTTGCGCCCAAACGCAGCGAAACAACGCGGCGTGATGATAGCTCAAGTCGCAAGGCATAAAGACGGGTTCCTTTTCGCTTTATCCCTCTATTTCTTATTCGGAATTTTTGGGTTCAAATTGTGGCACAATTACTGACTAACATGGCTGAAGTTTGTCGTGATATTCAACATTCTCAATAGGAAAGTAACTGGTTAGTAAATGGTAAAAAAAAAGGTAAATCTATCTCTGTAACAGGCCGTGGAGGCCAATATGGTTGTGAGACGTCAGGGCTCCCACAATTTTCAGATAATCGGCTCATAGACAGCGGTGAGGTTGTCAGCCTTGCGCACCTGCCACCCTTTATCCTCAAGGATGATTCCTGGTACCCTTTTCCGTTAGAGGCTGAGTCCACCCTAGGACCACAGTGCAGCTGGAAGGATTAGATCAATTGAAAAGTCCAGTGACCTCATCGGGAATTGAACCCGAGACCTTCCGACTTTTAGCATAGTGCCTCAACCAGCTATATCTCCACTCCTCCTTACGTCCTTATGAAGCGGTGCTTAATTAATTTAACTCAGGTGTAACCTTACTTTACCCGATGTTACGCCGTGTAGTCTGCTAAACTTTTATGGAAGTAATATTATATTTGGCCGGTCACGGTAGCCGAGCGGTCTAAGGCATGCGCTGTCTTCGCTCGCTCGCAAGCCGGGATCGTGGGTTCGAATCCCACTCAGGGCATGGATGTTTAGTTTGTGTGTGTGCGTTTTCCTGTATTTCTGCACAGGTAGAGGCCTTGCGACGAGCTGATCACCCACCCAAGGAGTCCNCATGTTTCGGCCTAAATTGGCCATCTTCAGGCAACTGTTCACTTTCTTAAACCGTAGCACCGCACTAGTTCTTACGTCAGTATATTTATTTCCATGCTATTTGTTTGAGAGCGAAACCCTCTCTCCGCTCCGCGGTATTTTCTTTTGCGGCGTCCACGATTGTACCCCCGTCTAATATGTGTGTTCTCACTAGTTGGGCGCATGTCCCTTGTAGGGAAGTTTCAGAGAAAACTTAATCTGTTTGTTACTTGGTCGTTCGGATAACTCTTTTACCTTGAAGATGTAAGCAGTACGCTCCTCCGAAACGTATGAAAAGAACATTTACCAGACTACGGGGGTAACATCCGACAAGACACTACCTTTCACAGTTGCTCTGAGGACCTCTAATCTGGTGATACTCATAACCAGTATAGTCCAAACCACACAACCCCCCCCCCCCCCNAATGAATTAAGCACTACGCCACGAAGGTGTATGGGGGAGTGGATGTATGGAACCACATTTTCTTGACCTCGGCACTAGCTGGAGGTGAGTGGTCGTCTTCATTCCTCGGCTGCTCTAACCCGGGGGAAAGATCCTCCGGTACCCTTTGTATAGGAGGTACGCTACGCTAACCCGGCTCTCCACACAAACTCTCACATACTTTTATTATGACCAACTTTAATATCATCCTCCGATCTATGGCTGTATCTCTTATGGTGCCATTCTCTTTAGGTTACTTCTTGTGCTTCAATGTCGAGAAGCAAGGCCCCTTTAATGTCCCAGCTTCTACAAGACAGAACAAGAGAGACAGGCCTACAAAGAGACAAAGATAGTACAGTCAGATGTTTGCATTATAAATAGTTGGTACGTTGTCTGAAGTGGTGGTGGAAACTGCCCTCCCTCACCTCCCCTCTCCGTGTGTAGCAACAAAGTAGTCCGAAGGCGCTGTACAAAGCAACAGTCTTCGAACCTAATTTCAGTCCCTTTCAGCCACAATAGCAAGTTCTGTGATAACATCTTAAAGCGGTACTGGGATAAATCTAACATAATTCATAATCTACTGGCTTAAAACTTTACTGATTTAACGACGCTGTATCAACAGCTGAGTCTGTATACCACATGGAATGAGATAAAAGATGACAATGCAAAAGTTGAATTGAAATGGCCCCGTAAATCGCCTGGATGTACTGAGGAAAAACATCATAAATCTCAGAAAGGATATTCGGTGACGCAGCACAAATTCGAACTCCCAACTAACCCTTGTTAGCCGCGCGGTCTAAGGCCTGAAATATTTTCGTACGCTTCAATCACTGGGATCGTGGGTTCGAATTCCACTTGAGGCATTGATGTCTGTCCGTGTAGATTATTTCTGATGGGAACAGGCCAGAGGACGTAATACGAAGTGTAGCAGGAGAAGAACCAACCCTTGTATAACAGATCATGCATGCCTAAACCAATTGGTAATCAGAGATGATAAACTAAACGTAATATGTTCAGGCAAAATGACGTATGAACTAGCCGTAATATTCATGAGCCTATGACTTCAGTCCATAAGGCGATAAATGTAAAGTTCAATTAGTGTACGAGTATAGAGTAGACCGAGAGAAAGGAAGGGGGGAAGTAAAAGTAATAGTGTGGGGGAATCACTATACATAGTGACAGCATAGGAGCTTCATAACTTGTTCTCTTCTCCAAGTATCATTAGAATGATCAAGTCAAAGATGATGAGGTAGGCAGGGCATGTAGAACGAATGGGGGAGAAGAGGAATGCATATAGGATACTGGTGGGAAAGCCAGAAGGAAAGAGACAGAAGACCTAGGCCTATATGGATGGACAATATTAAAATTGAACTTAAGAGAGATAGGATGGGATTCTATGGATTGGAATGATCTGGCTCAGCATAGGGACCAGTGGAGGGATCTTGTGAACACGGTAATGAGCCTTCTGGTTTTATAAAATGCTGGGAAATTTTTAAATAGCTGCACAACTGGCGGCTCCTCAAGAAAGGCTCAGCTCCAAGTGTAAGTAAGTAATAGTTTCCAATATGTTGGGAGACATTAACCGTTAACTACAATGAGATTCGCTGATCTAGAATCACGCAGGCTACATACATCAGTCCTTACCGATGGTGTCTTCACCTTATCGTGGTGGTGGGGTTTGAGTGCTCCTGAGACCTTTAGAGCTATGCCGGCGGTAGCGTAGCTACCGGTAGGGTCACCCATGCCGGACAGGTCAAAGGGTAGAAGTCAGACGAGGCGGGATACCCTGGGCCTCCAGGTTGGGGGTTGAGCGTGAGGCTAACAACCTCACACCGTAAAAACCAAATTGTTCAGAAACAAGACAGTCAGCCTCGACATCAGTGAAGGAGCTGAGATGGGTGGAGGATGTGTATGATGATCTCCGTAAAATGAAAGTGATAGGATGGGGAGGAAATATGAAGAAGAATAGAGAAGAATGGAGACAGATTGTTCAGGAGGCCAAAGCTGAAGCACTCAGGGGAGGGAAGGAAGGAAGGAAGGAAGGAAGGATATGCATCTTTACACAATACTACATTTGTGAACCCTTTTCTTTCGTTCAGTTCAGTTTTGCTCAGTAATTTATTAGGTTTACTAATTTTTCTTTTTAGTGTCGATTATATTTTTACAGTATCACGTGCAACACTGTGTTTTATAAAATTTAATAACTTTAAAATCTAATCGACACTAAGTGAAAAGTGCAACAGGATGCTACAATATATAATATTAGTTTTCTTTTTGTGTGTAAAGTCTTCATTCAGTAAGAGACCTCAACATCTTGCAATTTCTGAAATCTGTCAGTGATATGAACATGTAACAAAGAATTTGCAAGACACACACATCCCATATTCTCAGTTTCCCAGTAGTTAAGCGGCCTAAAGGAACATTTCTCTCTCTCTCTCTATGGCACTACAGCCCTTCGGACCTTGGCCGCTTTTTTCAGTTTCTTTGATCTTTTACACAGTCGGTAGGACACCTTGGCCCATATTCTCAGTTTCCCAGTAGTTAAGCGGCCTAAAGGAACATTTCTCTCTCTCTCTCTATGGCACTACAGCCCTTCGGACCTTGGCCGCTTTTTTCAGTTTCTTTGATCTTTTACACAGTCGGTAGGACACCTTGGACGGGGGATCAGCCCGTCGTAAAGCCTCTACCTACACATAGAACAACACAAACACAGAATAATGTACACAGACATCCATGCCTTGAGTAGGAGTCGAACCCACGATCCCAGTGTTCGAGCGGGCGAAGACAGCTCATACTGCACTGCCACTCTGGTAGGCTAAAGAAATATAGCAAATTAAAATTGTTATTCTGAGGCACAGAATCGAGTCACCAATGGGGCCATTCATGTTTTTATTTTCACTAGCATTCTCTTACGATATATTAACCCAACTCAGTGACATTTTTCGAGGATAATAACTTATTTTTCATACACTTGATAGATAGCGAGGCATTCAGCAAAGGAAAAACGTGTAGTAAATAAATACATTTCCTTAGTGCTCACAAACTCTTCACTCTTTGCGAAATACGTGCCCTGCTATTAAGTTTCTAGGTTAAGTCTAAAGGGTTGTGCTTTTTTATTTAGAAAGAGAGAGAACTACTGTGGGACTTGCATGAAGAAAATTTGAGTGCTGGAATCGTCCGCTTTAAAGGATTGTTATTTTCACCAGTGTTTACTTCCTGAGATACTTTCCGCGTCTTTGAGTGGTAGATACGAATTGCTAGCCACGTTCTCTCCTCTGCCTCGTAATGTATTTTTGTTTGTTGTGCTTCGAACTGATAATAATTCCTTAATGTTTATTTTCTTCCTCCGAAAACTTGTATTTGAGAGGTGTTCTGTATGCCGAACTTCCCTTCAACTTAGAGAGTGTACGAGGGATCTACTGGAACACAGGAACACACATCCCACGGTTAGGAGTCAGAAGTCCAGCTGTGACCCACACACTACAACATATTTCACGTTTATCTGTGTATCGTAAAGCTAACGGAACTGGTATAGCCTATTGGCTATAAAATCCTTGTTTCATTTTCAGAAGTTGGGTATGGTAACAGTGCACATGTACTTAAGTATTCGTATCGTGTCAAGGTGTACAGGGTTCATGAGGATTGGGTAGAAGCCTTGGTAGGCCCGAGAGCCGGTGTAATCTCAATAGAGAAGAAAGAAAGAAAGCAAAAAAAGATCAATTCGTACGTAATGAGAAGCCTCGTAACTTTCGTTCTTCCCTTGATATTATTAGGGTGATTAAATTACAGGAGATGAGATGATATAGACATGTAGCATGGTAAAACGGTAAAACAAAAAGTAAATCTATCTCTGTGATAAGCCGTGGAGGGCCATAGGGTTGTGAGACGTCGAGGCTCCCACATTTTGAAGACATTCGGTTCACAGATGGCCTTCAGGTTCATATATATAGGAGTTTGTTTTATTTTTGTAAATAAACTGGTTTATAAGTTTGATATATATGTATAATGGTGCTTCGTAATTTACATTCAGTACTAACAGCGCATTGATCTGTATTTTTTATTTTATTGACGTGATAAATGTGGTTGGGACTTCCCGAAATGTTCAAATAAGCACGACCGCTCTGACCTTCATTATTATTAAGGCTGGAAATTCTTGATCACGTACGATCGGCTGTATATTTTCGAAGTTATGACCGAGACAACCAAGTTCTTCCCGTTCCGCGATCTATAAACGTAGGCTTACACAGTCGCAAGTTTGTCATTTATTCACCTGTGTGTGCTTAAACCTGTATTAAGTCGTAAATATGTGATTACCTTTATGAATGCTGGACACATAACCATACAATACTCGCTTTTGGGATCATGGCATAGTTACTCTTACGTTCCTTCAGATGGATTTATTAGAGCGATTTGCTTCATTCTGTCTGCACGTTCGGTTTAGTTGGTTCGATTCAATCGGTTGATTTGCTATATTCTCTTTGTTTAGTTACGTTAGTTTGTTCAGCTGGTTCCACTGCATCTGGTTCCAATGATTCAGTTGGTTCAAGCGGTCCAGCTGGTTCCACTGGTTCAGTTGGTTTCACTGCATCTGGTTCCAATGATTCAGTTGGTTCAAGCGGTCCAGCTGGTTCCACTGGTTCAGTTGGTTTCACTGCATCTGGTTCCAATGATTCAGTTGGTTCAAGCGGTCCAGCTGGTTCCACTGGTTCAGTTGGTTTCACTGCATCTGGTTCCAATGATTCAGTTGGTTCAAGCGGTCCAGCTGGTTCCACTGGTTCAGTTGGTTTCACTGGTTCCAATGGTTCAGTTGATTCAACTTGTCCAGCTGATTCCACTCTTTCAACTGGTCCAGCTGATTCCACTCCTTCAACTGGTTCCACTGCTACAGTTGGTTCCATTAGTTCAGTTGGTTCCACTGGTCCAGTTAGTTCCACTGGTCCAGGTGGTTCCACTGGTTCAGTTGGTTCAACCGGTCCAGCTGGTTCCACTGGTTCCACTGCATCTGGTTCCAATGGTTCAGTTGGTTCAACCGGTCCAGCTGGTTCCACTGGTTCAGTTGGTTTCACTCTTTCAACTGGTCCAGCTGATTCCACTCCTTCAACTGGTTCCACTGCTACAGTTGGTTCGGGTGTTTCGATCTCTTCGTCTCAATTCTTTGGTTACGTTTTTTTCGCTTGGTTCGTCTGTTCGATATTCTGGTCTGATTCTCCTGGTCTGGTTTAACCATTTTGTTTTGTTGGCTCGATTGGCGCTTCGTTTTGGTTTGTTCAACAGGTTTAGTTAGCTCATCTTGTAAGACTGGCTTGCTCTTCCGGTTTATTATTATTAATTTTTTTATTATTATTATCTATTGAAATTTGGTGTTCACTTGGTGGCAGTAGAACTTACACTGATACAGACAGGGAAAGTCTATAACGTAAGGGAACAATACAAAACATAATACATAAACTAAAAAAGATACACACAGTGCAAATCCAAACATTAAAGTTATAAAAGGGCACGTGGCCCTTTTCATTTCACTGCACTCGAACAAGGACATTTCACGTTACTTCACTTGCTTCATTCAACTCCGCCTAAGGCCTTGGTACTAAGGCCGCGCCATAAGCGGCCTCCGTAGTCTAGAGGTAACGTTCCCACCTCATGACTCGTGGTACGCGGGTTCAAACCCGGCTGAGGTCGTCGAATTTTTAAGGGCGGAAAAATTCAGGGAACAAGTCCTCCGGGAGGGACTTTAAGCCGTGTGTCCCGTGTCGTAGCTTTACGGCACGTAAAAGAACCTCATATCTCCAAAGGACGTCACTGAGCCAAATTCAAGGACGTTTCCCGCCCAACAATAGTCTCTAACGCCTCTGATAGATGGGGGAAGCATTATAGATACCGCCAAGCCAGCGGAAGCCGAACTCGCTGGCTGGGTCAGGACTGATGGTACGCACCAATGTCGGTAGGGTATAGAGACTGGTAGAATATCATAGAGGGAAGCACAATGGACCAATACTGGTCTAAGTGCATAGGGAACCCCACCCTCTCCAATAACTAACTAACTAAGGCCGCGCCATAGCTCAAGCGGTTAGTCGCTGGCTTCCCATCGCGGCGGCCCAGGTTCGATCCCGGGTCTGGTCAAGTGGGATTTGTGGTGGACAAAGTGGCGCTGGGGCAGGTTTTCTCCGAGTACTTCGGTTTCCCCTGCCAATCTCCATTCCACCAATTCCTCCACAATCACCCTCACCTATCATCTGGGGCTGGTACAATAGGCCAGAAGTGGCCGCAGTACAAGGCACTTAGTCCCATCCCACTAGCATTGAAAAAAGGCCTCTGTTCTTGCAACAGCTTTCCTAATACTCTTTCTAAAAGTGTTTAGTTTACAGGGAAAGACGCTAATATGCCTGCAGGTAAACTGCAGGATTTGTCGCATTAGAAAGGAGAGGAGATACACTGACAACAAATGAAGGTAGCCAATAGTTGCGTGAGCGTGCCTCCGGTTTTTACACACGTGGAAGCTCAGAAATGCCTAGAATGTGTAGGATCATTTGTCTGTTTGGATGAAATTAAGAATTATCTTATGTTGCACTGCCCTCCATCAGGGTCTAAGACAGCTTCCCTCACCCAGTGGGGGGCAGTGCACCTGACGCGAATTCTAAATTGATCCAAGGGTAAACTGCAAGGTCTTTCAATTTAGTAAGTGTGGGGGTCTCCACGGGAGATTGTAGTACAACCATTTTATTTACACCTGACGCCACGTCACGCCGTCACTCAATGTTAAAACACTCTAATCTCACCTTGCGCTGCGACGTATGTAAACATTGCAATGAAGTTTTTTATTCCTAAGATCCAATTTACACTCTGATGAATGACGCCTGCCCTGTTATATGTTGAGGGAATGGTCGAGTGTTTGAATACACTCGGTTTGAATTTCTATTTACAACACGCTCACTCAAGCGTTACACTTTGCAAGAAGCTCTTACAATTACGTTCCTTCAGGGCCGGTTATTTTCATGTGTCTTTAAATAAGAGCCGTGGTATGAATACCACATGCGCTGTGTACAGAGCATCATGTGCATTGGTTGGTAATCCTGCTTTGTTTTCGGTTGGTACGGGATATCACAGTCTGTATAACAACTGGCTATTGCCTGGACGACCGAGGGGTCGGAGTTCGAGATCCGGTAGGGACAAGAATTTCCACTTCTTCATGTCGTTCAGACCGGTACTCGGGTGCACCAAATCTCCTATCAAATGGGTACCGAGACCTCTTTCTCCGGTGGTAAAATGGGCCGGGGCGTGAAGCTGACCACTTATCAACTTTTGCCGAGGCCAAGAAAAAGTGGGTCTATACATCCACTTCCCTACACGCCTTCATGGAGTAGTGCTTAATTGGTTAAGCACAGGGACAACTTTACCTTTTACATTACTTGATTCGAATCCAAGCAGAGCAGTAACATATAGCGATTTTATTTCTGTAAATTGCCTTGAAATTTGAAGACGAAATTCGAGAGAGATTCTTGAAGCATAACAGGATCACTTCCTTTCCGTCCATTTGATTTAATTACATATAATATTTCTCTCGCTCTATTTAAAGCTATGTGACCTCTGAAGCAGGTACAACTTTGTTAAATAACCAGGATGAGAAGCCAGGAGAAGACAGACTAGATGAGAAATCAGTCGTATACAGATCAGAATAGAGAGAGATCAGATCAGAACTGAGCTAAGACTTATTGTGAGTTTGTAATCTATTGTGATTATGAGTGATTGTAAAGGAGTGATCAATCAATCCAATCATCCAATCCAAACCCCGTTATTACCCATCAGGCCCATAAAATCGTGACACTACAGATCAAATGAATGTGGTGTCATGTTATAAAGCCAGCCAAATACATCCACATATAACAAAGCTCAAAGGGGCTATGATACGTACACTCAGTATAACACACAGAACAAATGCTCACACATTCTGTTTCCTAGTTTCAGGACATGTAGCATCTGTTAGCTTGAAGGAATGTGATACATACCTACTAACAGTCACTTGTCGTGATATCTGTTATTGGCGTTTGGGCAGTAAATGTAATTTGTTTTGTAAAAAAAGTATTTATGAATTGTTTTCCATACCTAGAGGTATCATAACAGTGCCAACTGACTGTCCCTTCAAACAATGCAGTTTTGTACGAATGTGGAAAATTAAAATTAAAATTCTCTCAGGCTATATGTTGTATTACGGTCTCATTGGCCTGTCATTTGGCAATATTATTCCATCATCATTATTATCATCAACTTCCTTGTCATCTTGTACCTATCGGTTTTTTGGTACTGGTACATCAAATATTAAATTCATAAATGTCACCTCATTCATTCTTTTTCACATATTTGTTATAAATAACCTGCAGACTCTGCAATAAATGCATATGTTCAATAAGTACTGACTCGTGATTGAGTTTTGTCCAGTGACGTAACTCATATAAGATTTTTGTTCACTTAGGTATAATTTTAACTCTTGTATTTGGATTTTACTCAGGTTTGTCTGGTAGAGTTAGGGCTCTGTATTTTTTTTTCAATCTACGTGTAGTTTCGCTATTGTCTAGTAACTTCGCTACTAGTGCATTAGTGTGCTTTTCTAATTTTCTTAAGTATTTGATATTCCACTATTGCTATGAGTCGGAAGGTCGCGGGTTCAATTCCTTATGAAGTTACTAGATTTTTCAACTGACCTAATCCTTCCAGCCAACCTCCTATCCAATGGGTACCGGGGGCTCTTTCACCGGGAGTAAAGAAGTCGGGGCGTGAGGCTGGCCATCCACCTCCAGCCAGTGCCGAGGCCAAGAAAATGTGGATATATACAATCACTCCCCCATGCGCCTTCATGACGTAGTGCTTACTTCGTTGAGCACAAGGACAACTTTACCTTTTTGTCTAATCCTTCCAGCCGCACTATGGCCCTGAGGTCGACTCAGCCTCTAACAGAAATGAGTACCAGGAATCCTCCTGGGAATAAAGAGCGACCTACGCATAAGGCTGACAACCTCACCGCCATCTGCGAACCGGTTGTCTAGAAAATATGGGAGCCTCGACGTCTCACAAGCCTATGGGCCTCCAGGACGTGTTACAGGGATTAGCTTTGGTATTCCACTTTTTTTACTTCACTATATACTGTGTTCATTTGTAAATCATCGTGGATCCTGTGGTTCTTTATGTACCGAGGTGGGTTCGTCTCATTCAGCTGAACACCTCCATCTGGTGCCGAGATCAAGAATGGTGGAGCTATACCTCCGCTGCCCCTTCGTCTTCATGACTGTGCTTAATTACCTGAGAACAGGGACACCTTTAGCTTTTTCACCTTACATGTAGCAGAAATTAAATAAATAGGATATACTCCTGAACACAGCCATGCTCTATGCAGTCTGTAAGGCAGTTCCTGAATCACCCAGTTTTTGTGGCCATTTTGTAATGAGGAAGCCACAGAATGTCGATCGGGTGCAGTAATTTATTTCCTCGGACATAATTCGTTATGTTGCCACAACATGTACACGTTTCGTTCCACCATGAGGTGGCAGGCACGCATCACTAGAGGCCAGCCAATCGGTCAGAGATACGTTCGAAAGTTTACATAATATTTCTCTCTGTTATTACAAAGTTCTTCTACTTCTTAGTACATTAATTCCATGTTGGGGAAAGCCCTCGTTCAGGAACGTAACCTCCTTTTATAACGCGAGCCTAGCGATTTATGAGGCTTTACTTTACGCGGAATTATTTCAAAACTCAACTGTACAGTCTATATGAACACCATGTAGGATTTGAGGTTCTCACACACGTAGTTATTGATAAGTACTATCTTCTTGGATATAACGCCATGTATTCCGTTGAAAATCAACCGACGTTTCGGAGAAACATATCACTTCCATCTTCAGTATCGAAGAATAAGCTAAGCAATAAGCCAGCATGAAAACATGTGGCAAGGAGAACTCTTGAACTGAGGTTGGTTTCCTGTTCGGTTTATTCTTCGACCCTGAAGATGGAGGCGATACTGTGGCGTGTAGACGCGTTGCTAAGTAATGACCTCTGTTAGGCAACGACTGCAGAATAAACAAATATAGGACAGCTATTGCTGAGCAACGGCTAGACAAATAAATATATTCCCACGGCAACATGTGAAGTACAACAATGAGCGGTGTTTTCTATGAGATCCGTGCGGAGGCGAAGCCCTCGGTCGTCCGGCTCGTCGCCAGTCGCGATGCCGACTGAGCTATCCCGGCTCCTCAATAAGATATATAAAGTCGCAAAAAAAATCATGCAAATGCATCCTTTAAAAATGAAAATACAGTCGCTTCATACTAATGGAACTTCCATAAACATGTATGATAATTTTGTTTTGTATAAAGTTATGTGAGCATCTGCCTGACGCCGGTGTAACGTATTAGAATGTGGAGTCTATTACAAGCACTGCAGGACCCCTATACCATATATTACTGATGCTTTGAGCACCTAAGTCCGGCATCTTTTTTTACACTCTACGGCAAATAATTTATAACGCTGTCTACTACAGTCATTTATATAATATTAGTTCCAGATTTGGCAAAAAGTGAAACACAATGAATTTATATAAAGGTGCAAAAGATCAGCTGCAATATCAAGGCTACTGATCGTAATAAAAATTATGTTACAACGTTTTAAAACAGAGTCATTTCGTTCATGTTTAATTAATTAAGCACTGCGACGAGAAGATGTATGGGGGGAATTAACGTATAGACTGACGTATTCTTGACCTCGGCACTAGTAGGGGTGAGTGGTCAGCTTCACGTCCCGGCCGCCTTACCTTTGGTACTCACTGGATAAGGGGCTAGGTGGACCTAAGAACCGATCTGGACAAGCAGGAGATGAGAAAAATCTTATCCCTACCGGGACTTGAACACCAAACTCCTCCGCTGTCCAGGCTGTAGCCAGTCGCTTAACTGACGGCCCTATCCCGGTTCTTAATTTATGTCCATACCAACATTCGAATGCAAACATTTTCGCTCAGAACCGGAAGAACACCGTCAGATCACCCGCAGCGAATCTTGTTAAAAAGAAGTGATGAAGTGTACAGTCGTAATTCTATGCTTAAAGCAACATAGAGTAACTATCTGAGTCCAAAAGGCAAATGATGAGGATTGCCTGTATCGTAGTTTGTCGAACCACTATGCTAGAAGCCGGAAGGTCGCAAGTTCAATTCCCGGTGAGATCATTCGATTTTTCAATTGGCCAAATCCTTCCAGCTGCACTATGGCCATGGAGTTGACTCAGCCTCTAAGAGAAATGAGTACCAGGAATATTCTTGGGAGTAAAGGGCGGCCGGCGCGTAAGGCTGACAACCTTACCGCCATCTCTGAGCCGATTGTCTAGATGATATGGGACCCTCAACGTCTCACAACCCTATGGGCCTTCACGGTCAGCTGCAGGGATAGCTTTGCCTTTGCCTCTGACTCTGTTGCAGTTACTGTGGAGTGTGAGGTAGATAATTGCCGAGGTTCAGTTGTTGTAAGCTGTTGCTATGAGAACCTGGTAACAGAGTCCAGGTACAGTACGGGAACCCAGAGAAAGGATACCGTTAGCTGTTGGAAGCAGCTACCAAGTAACGGCAGTGAAGACTTTTCTGTAGACACCACTGAACTGTAAATTGCAGTCAAGCCCTGTATCAGAACCCATATACAGACACTGAATGGCACGACAATACATCAGAAATACCTCTATTACTTACTGAATATACTAAAATCGTTCGAAATTAGATTTTCCACGTTCAGTGCACAATTCAAAAGTTTCCGATACCGTTTTACAAATTCGCTGGTAGGTTTAAATCTGAACATCCCTGCTGATACAAGAGGACGTTTTAGGTTTACTGACTTTTGAGCCAGACTGTATATATATTAGAAACCCAAAGTTTGCAGTTCCACCTAAGTCCCGATTTTTATTGCGTTGACTGCAACAGATGCTTGTCCTGTACTGTATCTGAGACTGCAGACATGTAGGATCGGTTTGCCGCCGTTGTACTTAACTACAATCGCCATGTCATAAAGACGCAAGAGGGAATGGAGCTATAAATCCACATTCCTAGCTTCGGCATTACAAAGGTCAGTGGTCAACTTCACGATCCGGCCGCTTAACTCCATAGGAAAGTTACTTCAGGAGTCCGAGTAGATCTCAGAGCACCTCTGGGATTTGTGTCGATAAGAGAACTCTGTACTTGTTGCGATCCGGTCTAGAAAACCGAAATTAACGGCCGAGGGTATTCGTTGCGCTGACCACGCGACACCTCTATCCGCAAAAGTTGGCACTAAACTTCGCCGACAAGCGGCGGTCGCTCGGTCGGTATAGTTCTCTGGCTGACTGAAATCACGGAGTTTGTTTTTTGTTTGTTGTGCTTGTTGGGAATGTTGTAGCCACATAACTGAAAAGCTATTGAAGCTCAGTAGGTTGTTCTTAATGAGAAATTAAACTTTTTAGAAGCATTATTTAAGCTTAAGAATGGCCGCGTCATAGCTCAAGCGGTTAGCCGCTGGCTTCTCACCGCGACGGTCCGGGTTCGATCCCGGGTCTGGTTAAGTAGAATTTATGGTGGACAAAGTGGCGCTGGGGCGGGTTTTCTTCGAATACTTCGGTTTCCCCTGTCAATCTTCACTCCACCAAATTCTCCATCATCATAATCACCCGGAGCAGGCTACAATAGGCCAATCAGTGGCCGCAGTGCAGTGGACCCAGCTGGAATCCACCCCCACTAAGCGAATAAAAAAAAATCTTAAGAATTATATTTTCTGGGATATAGCGCCGTGTAAGCTCTTGACAATCAATTGACGTTTCGGAGGAACGTGTCGAATAATAAGCCAAACATGAAACAACTCTACATGTCATCTGCTTTCAGGCTGGTTCCGTGCTTGGCTTTTTTTTCGACAATAAAGATGAAGACATTTTCCTCCGAAACGTCAGTTGACTTTCAACTAATAACACGGCGTTATATCCCATAATTGAAGGTGTGAGAACTTCAAATACTCCCTTATTTCAGTTATTTACTTCTAAACTGAAATTTGATAAACTGAAACAGAATACAGAATTTATGGGTTTTTGGACTTTTTCCATTGTCCGGTATACTAGAGAATAGAAAACACGACGTTTCGGAAACTTGATCTGTTTCCGTTCTCGGATGAAGGAGGAAGAAGACACCCACTCAGCTGGGACTCTTAGAAAGAGCTAACCTCAATCACTGGGTCCAGCTCTTTCCAAGAGTCCCAAATGAGTAGGTATCTTCTCCCCCTTTCATCTGAGGATGGTAACGTCCACTTTCCGAAACGTCGTGTCTACAACACCGGACGATTGAAAAAGTCCAAAAACCAAGTAATTGTATTACATATACACAATCGTCAGAACCTTTTAGAATCTACTCGAAATAGAGTAATTTTAATATTATCATTTATCTCCCCATTCTGGTTTAAGGTATGTACAATGGACAATTTGCGAAGACAGAACACTCACTCCACAGTGTGTATTCAACCACCGGAAGATAATCTCTCTGTTCTACCAATAACCCGCTGACTTTTCAAACAACCAACAAACGTCAGGCTTTATGAACCTGTACATATCTGACACGGACAGGTAGCAAATATAATGCGTATGGAAACGTGAATATGAAAATGAGGGTGGTATATAAACAGCCTACTTTAAAAGAGTGGTCATATTTTCATCCCACCTCTGAACTTGACGCATCTAAAAATATCATTTCATTTTTCAGTTTCAACTTTTGGATACCGAACTTCCATTTCTATTAAATTATTTATCTAAATATTATCTTCATTTTAGTTTCGGTAGCAACGAAACTATCCCCGAACACTGGATGATTTACTTTATTCAAATCTGAACTACTACTACTACTACTACTACAAAGGCAAAGGTAAAGCTATCCTTGTAACAGGCTGTGGAGACCAAAAGGGTGCTAGACGTCGAGGCTCCCACATTTTCTAGACAATCAGTTCACAGATGGCGGTAAGTTTGTCAGCCTTACGCGCCGGCCGCACTTTACAACTCAGAAAGATTCCTAGTACTCATTTATGTTAAAGGCTGAGTCGACCCCAGGGCCATAGTGCGTCTGAAAGGATTAAATCAATTGAGAAATTCAATGACCTCATCGGGATTTGAACTCACGACGTTCCGGCTTGTAGCGTAGCGTCTCAACCAGCTATGCTACCTCGTGCCCCTTCCAGCACAGACCATCTTCCTGTTATTAAAATATATATTTCATCAGAAACGTCACTAGTATCAGTAGAAGTGCATTTACAGTCCTGTCGTTGTGCGCAGTCGCAATAGAAGCACTGAAAGTGAGTAAACAAATCGCCACATGTCACTGGTTGTCCTGCCCAAGCCGGACCACACACGGGAAGACAACTCTTCATTAATAAGAAATTTATACCCCTCTGGTGGCCGGCCACACGGAGGCAAATCTAGGTGCGATACGAAATTATTAATGTAGTAGCATCTGTTCAAGTAAAGTGGGGGTAATCAGTCCACCACTTGATACTTCATGGGAAGAATCGCTCCTGAGTAGTGACGCCAAGCAAACACGCGACCTTCAACGTGATCAAAATTCATTTCCCTGTTTCAGCATCAGAAATACCATACAAAAACATTAATATTATGAACCGTCTACTTATTCTGATCTGCGCAGTCAGGTCTGGAAAGGGCCGCGCCATAGCTCAAGCGGTTAGTCGCTGGCTTCCCACCGTGGCGGCCCGGGTTCGATCCCAGGTCTGGACAAGTGGGATTTGTGGTGGACAAAGTTGCGCTGGGGCGGCTTTTCTCCGAGTACTTCGGTTTCCCCTGCCAATCTTTATTCCACCAGTTGCTTCACAATCACCCTTGCCTGCCATCTGGGGCTGCTACAATAGGCCAGAAGTGGCCGCAGTACAAGGGACTTAGTCCCAACCCACTAGCAGTAAAAAAAGTACTTACTTACTTACTCATGGAACTGACCCCTTCTGGAGGAGCCGCCAATTCTGCAGCTACTCAAGAAAATCCCAGCATTTTATGGAACCCGAAGGTTCATTACCGTGTTCACAAGAGCCCTCCACTGGTCCCTATCCTGAGCCAGATCAATCCAATCCATACAATCCCAACCTCTCTCTCTAAGATGCATTTTAATATTGTCCACCCGCCTACGCCTTGGTCTTCTCAGTGGTCTCTTTCCTTCTGGCTTTCCCACCAATGTCCTATATGCATTTCTCCTCTCCCCCATTACTTCTACATGTCCTGCCCACCTCATTATCCTTGACTTGATCATTCTAATTGCACTTGGAGAAGCGTACAGATTACGAAGCTCCTCACTATGCAGTTTTCTACGCAACCTCCTGTCACTTCATTTTTAATGTTACGCGTTACAAAACTTATGAATTATCTTATTCGATTGAGCATGATTCTGCCTTATAGTATGCAGTAGAGACAACATTAAATAACTAATGTTTTCAACATGGACACTAAATCCTACAGTACACTGTATTATCCATACATGATCGTGTGCAGCTGAAGGGAAAACTGGCAGACACATCTCCTAAGAGGACAATTTTTTAAGAGTCCATAACCAGTTTTCTACTGCAGGCAAAATGCACTGTACTCCAGGAATTAATATGGCTGCAGTCTAAATAAAAATCTATGGAAAAGATTTATCTGAAAAATTATAAAAATAACATTTTGTTCCTTTAGAAAATTTCTCACGTAGAAATTGTTTTGAGACATACAAGCATCCAAATATGATGTCTCGATAAAGACATTTTTCATTTAGAGAATTCGTTGTTTAACCTTTAGCCTGTTAGCGACACAGAGTAAGAAATATGGCCGATTAGACCGCAAGGCTACTTCACTATGGACGGCCTCGTAACATTTAAGTTTAAAGCCTCCATGGACCAATAATAAAGCAGGGAGATAGTTTCGGAGTGGATTCAGATGTAAAGGCAGATATCTAATCGTGTAACTTAAGATAATTCATACGGGAGTTGGATGAGGATTCAAATTAACAAAATAATACGGTATTTCTAAGGAAACATGAGTAACTACGGAATCTTCGCGTACATGACCGCATGACCTGGCAGCGCTACAGAACCGTATTGCTTCTTTTCCACCTAACCACCAATGCATGCGCGAATGCACAGTTTTGGGACATGCAGTCGAGCGGTAAATCAGCACGATTTTCGCCCTTAGCGGATACGAAGCAAAGAAACGCTGTGGCGTATGAGCTTTATTGAATAGTGAAGAGAAGACATCTCCGGTTTTTGTTGAGTGGTGGCACCGTGCTAGCCAGACCAGAACATTCGCCACTTCTCGGCGTACACGAGACAGTACGATGAAAAAGTTGGGTATGAAGGTACAGGCTATATTCGGCAGTCTCACGAGTAAAGCCCAGTGCCTGATTCATGTGAACTCAGTAATGAAATTTCGGGTTCAACGAAAAGCGGAAACTTTGTGATCAGATTAGAAACTATCAGGTTTTTTAATAACTCTGCTCCGTAGAGTTGGTCAGCCATAGAGTTATATTATTAATTCTGTTAATTATTATTATTACATTATTCTGTTTCTGTAATTGGCCTTGTATCTCATGACACGTCACATAAATAATATAGAACTGAACTGAAGATCCATTCTTCCGTAAGCCTTCATGGCGTAGTATTTAATTCGTTAAGTACAGGGACAACTTTACTGAATTTACTGCTTCAAGCTTTCCCTGGCTTTTCTTTTGGGAAGAGGTATAGAAAGAGACAACAGTGGGAAGACTTGAAGAAATGTTGAAGATAACAGTAACAGTAACAATAATAATTAAATAATTTATTACTTATGTGCCGAGTCAACAGCCACAAGGCCAATAAGAGACGCAACACAATGCAGATACAGGTAATTAAATTATGGACAAACACAACATAAAGTCAGAGACAAATCACAGGAAGAAGAACACATAAACAGAGAAAAAGTAAACAAACTATACGATGAAGGAAGTTAAGAAGAATGTGATAACTAAGAAACTACATAACAGAGAACAAATATTATTAAAAATTGTAGGTTGATAAGCATATATGTGATTGAGAGGAATGGCTCCCATTGCAAATATGAAAATCTTTACCCACCGCGTTGGCAGCACAGACGCACCGAGCAGAAGGACAGTGTTTACCAAACAATGGGAAGACCCTAAGATTGCTGGGAGGAACACGAAGGCTAACGTTTCCCAAAAGAGAAGTGATGATAAAAATGACGCGAATAATAATAATAATAATAATAATAATAATAATGATAATTCAATTCAATTCAATTCAATTCAATTCAATTCATGTTTATTTACGTGCAATAACTCAACAGCACAGTGGCCAATTACAAAGTTAGCACGAGTATATACAGAAAATAATTAAAACAAAATACAAGTATGACAAATAAATCTGTGTACATAAATCTAAAGAAGACTGAACTATATACATACATTTATGAAATATTACGAATGTTGCTAATACTGTTAGTAACTAAATACTAAGATAAGACACCTGTGAGTGATAGCATAAAATTAATAAGATTAATAACAAGTCAATAAATTAAAACCAATTACATAAGAAAAATTAAAGTTAGCCGAGGTACACACNATCATGTTCTTCCGACTGGAACTATTCTGACTTCCAACTGAACTGCATCACTAGTCCTTTGTACGCCCTTTGTACTCCTTGTACTCCTTCAATTCTTCTGACTGTGCCCTTTTATAATTCCTTTGCACGGATCCCACGCAAAACACAGTTTCCTGTTGTCAAGAATGCGCGTTTGTTTGTCCATTACCTAGCAATGGATGTCCTATTGTTGTAAGCGTAACATCGGGAATGTGTTCACCGATCCGTTGCCTAGGAATGGGTGTATGCGTCACAACAACAATAACAATAATAATAATAATAATAATAATAATAATAATGATGTTTCTTCAAATGTGCGACAACAGCAAGATTGCGAATTACGTGCATGTATCCATATGTTGTTTCCATTTTGCCTTTTATTTAAAGAAACTCCACATATTAGCATATCGCCTTGGAAACACATAATTTCTATTGTTGAAGTGTCCAGGGCAGGGCGCTACATGTGTCGAGAGACAGAGAGACACATTTCGTTAACTGAACGATTCAAACGCGATTAAATTCAAACCAGAAGAGTCAGTGACGTTATGCTTGATATCAGGTACTTAGCAACGAAAGGGTTAAGATGCAATGCTCACAATTAACATAAACTTATCACCCTATGGTGTGCAATGAAACTAACAGAGATTTCGCTTCAAGTTCACAAAACGTCTCCAAACTACAATTAACTCCATCAAATATTTGTATCTGAAAACATTAAGTGGGAACGGAAGTTCTTCTTCTCCTTCTACAGAACTGCTTAAAACTATTCCAGCATTTGAGATAGTGTGAGTAAGGCGTAGCAGAGGGTAGACAAACTTATCTGATTCACCAACCCCGCGGCTGCAGTACATGCAGAGTAAATTAAAACTGTTTCATCTTAAAGTTCTTATTCAACAAGAACACATGAACGTTACATAATAAGGCATAAATGTAGTTCTAATAAGAACAAAAAAACAGCTACTATTTTCGGTTATTTTCATTCGTTTGTTCTTATTGTGTCTGTATATTTTAAATTCGATTCAACTGTAGCGAGTATCGGTGAAAGCTATAAACACTGGCCACAGGAACAAAATTGGTAGCACAAAGCGCAACCTTCTACCGGTTTGGTGGGATATAATACCGAATACTTTATGTGTCTACACCGCTTTCTGGAGCACTACCTGTATGAGTAAAACAGTGGCCATGCAAATATCTCCATGTGTGAGCGTTCTCGAACGTACCTCTTGTGATATCGAGTCAAAAGTTGCGTGAATCAGAGGCGTACACGAGGAAGTCTTATCTGATAATTAAGTCTTTCGGTTTTCTTTCTACATGGGAATAGGCAAGCGAAAGAGGGGTGATAGGAGATCTAGATATTAGTGTTATAAAAAATAGACTACAGAATTAATAGATAAAGAATGAAATATATTCTTGTATTCTTATACCAAGGGAGATCGGATAGATCGGCCGGCGTAGCGACGGTCTACGGGATACACTGCTGAAGTTCTCTTTCCTTCACAGTTTCCAGAACGATAGTGAAGCACATTCATCCTCCTACACATTGGGATAAAGCGGCCGGGGCGTGAAACTGACCACTCACCTCCATCTAGTGCCAAAGTCAAGAAAATATGGGTCTATACATCCATCCCCCTATACGCTTACTTAGTTAAATACAGGGACAACTTTACCTTACACTGGAGCTGGTTTATGTTACCTTGGACCGCCTCTGTGGTCACTGTTCAGAGTTCTGGCTACAGATCCAGAGGCCCGGTTTCGATTACTTGCCCTACCAAATTTTCTGAGAAGTAGTGGGTCTGGAACGTGGTCCACTACGCGTCGTGAGAACAATTGAGGAGCTATTTCAAGGAAATAGCGGCTCCGGTCTAGAAAACCGAGATTAACGGACATGGGGATCCGTTGCACTGACCACGCAACACCCTCTATCCGCTAAAGTTGGCACTAACTTCGCTGACAAGCGGCGGTCGTTCGGTCGGTATAGTTCGCTTGCGGACTAGAACCACAGATTTTTTTTTACGTTACCGTGAGAAATCGCTTAGAGACAGTGTAGGCGGGTCAGCTGATGAGGACAGGGCCCAGCACTGCAGACCTTGTGTTGAATAAACACGAACAGGCCTACAAAATGAAGTGCGACCGTCTTCATCCTGTCGCTTATTCACGCATTTGTTCGACCTGTTCCGATTCAAACTGACATGTAATGGCAAACGTGGCCAAAATTAAACGGATCTTGTGCTACTTACAGTGCAGTGAAGACAACATTCGAAATTGTGTCTAGAACACTTTTGCTTTCCATTTCGCACTCGATTTTATTACTGACTTGTCTAGAGACCAACTTCCCACGGACTGCTTCAACCAGATTTCCTTGCTAGTTTAAAAATTAGCTTTTTAGCAATGCACATTGCTGTGAATACAACGAGGATGAGGCTGTGGGGTTCCAGGAAGCGAAACAGACATTTCAGAGAATCATAATCTCTCCACCTTCAACCCTGAAAATGGAGTCTGCTCGTCCGATACGTCGACATATTTCTGCAAAAATATACGGTGTCACAAGACAGGAGGCCATAATCTTAATAAACACATCAATGAAAACCTCGAAACATGTAGCAACGAATAGAGATTGATTCACACTGGACATGACGCCCGAAAATGTAATAATTCATTGGTATGCAACGGCGGTGAACATGTTCCCACGGAAACGAGTATGCAAGCAACAATAGAAGAAGTCCTGTTTCTATGCAACGGCGAGGTAAACACATCTATGTAACTACAGAGGATTTGTCAAGAAAAGTTTATGTTGGGGCCGCCCCCAGATTATTTAAAGAGGATTGCAGGCCAGCTACAGTCAGAGTGCTTTATCTTGTGTGGAGGCGGGTTCGAATACCTCAATCGTAGCTCTGCGAGTCGTAGGAAGCGACGAAAATGGAACCTAGTGCCTGGGGGTATAACTGGGCCACCATGTTCCTGGGAGCTATAAATACGGGGACTTGACCCTTCAGGTTGGGGGAGTCTCGAATTTGAGACAGTAAAATATGGTCATGAGTCTCGCGGGACTCGGACCTGACAATGACTGCGCTGGCGAGGTCCAGCAGCAATTGTAAACCACAGAACAATCCTCTCGTCAGAGAGGATGTTGCATAATATCTATAACTGCATGTGTTCAGCTGGAAAATAAAATTACTGGCAGTGGGTCTCAAGGGGCTTGTGGCAAAATGAGCTGATTAGCGATAAACTGACAGTCGCAAAGTAACTCTCACTCTGAACTCTGAAGCTAGAATCAGAACTGAGGGAGTCCCTTGGGACTGCAGTGGAAGATGATTGAGATGAGATGCCAACGATTTCAGTTGATAGTTGAAAGTCAGCCTGTGATGAGAAGATTTTACATATTATATTTGAAGTGTGTATTGCAGTGAGACTGGTATAAGTACTGTGCTGAAATCCGTTGCCAGGATACGACTAGCGAAGACTGAGAATTCTAGTGTGTGTGTGTATGTAACCGTGAACTGTAACGTGCGCAGATCAGCGATAGCTCTGTAAATACTTGTCGTTCCAAGCTGAGTGTATAAGTTGTCAATAAATCCAATTATCCTACTAAACCAGTCTTGTACTCACACACCCCAATACGAGGCAATACAAACAGCATTACTCATAAATTTGTACTGTCTCGGAATATTTTAATAATGTTTCAATTAACTCTCTGGAAGTAAGTTAATGAAAAGATTCAACATAACTCATAGAAAATCAAGCCACTGAACCGGATTCTGAACCAGTTTTCAGCCTTTACGCGTTCTCATAAGTTGTCTTGCATTTGGGCTTCGTATTTAAGATGCTCTGGGTTCAGATCTCCGTCCGAAGACAGGATAGCCTGACTCAAATTCTTTTATAGATTTCCTTAATCCTTGAATACAAATGCGGAAATAGCGCCGCTTTTTTACACGCGCTTCCAGATTTATTTATTTATTTATTGTTATATCCTACAATTCGAAGCCGCATAATGCGAGCTACTGACAGCTTCATTAGATAAAACATAAATAAATACATGTCTTCAAAGCAGGTGTCCATGAGACCTCTTTAATATTATCCCTTCTATATCCGTGTGGGTCTTCCACATTAACGTTGACCACAACGTTTCACCACCAAAATTCTGTGTTACTGTCAGGTCTCCCTCAAACACGTTACATCCCCTGTCCATCGTAACCTCCCGGATTTCGCTACTGATCAGTACGTGCTGAACCAAGGTCATCTCTGTTTGTAATATCGATATTAGCCGGTCACTGTAGCCCAGCGGTCTAAGACATGGCTGTCTTCGCTCGCTCGGAAGCAGGAATCGTGGGTTCGAATCCCACACAAGGCATGGATGTTTTGTATGTGTGTTTATTCTATGTTTGTGTTGTCCTGTGTTTAGGTAGAGGCCTTGTGACGAGCTGATCACTAGTCCAAGGAGTTCTACCGCCTGTAAAACGATAACAAAAAGCAACCTCGACAACGTAAGGTATAAGAGGAACGGATTAAGTAAGTAAATATCAAAAGGCCGCGCCATAGCTCAAGCGGTTAGTCGCTGGCTTCCCATCGCGGCGGCCCGGATTCGATCCCGGATCTGGTCAAGTGGGATTTGTGGTGGACAAAGTGGCGCTGAGGCAGGTTTTCTCCGAGTGCTTCAGTTTCCTCTGCCAATCTTCATTCCACCAATTGCTCCACAATCACCCTCACCTATCATCTGGGGCTGGTAAAATGGGCCAGAAGTGGCCGCAGTACAAGGGACTTAGTCCCACCCCATTAGCAATAAAAAAAAAGTAAATAACAATATTAATCCAGCAGAACTTTATACGCAGCTGAAAGTATTCCAATGTTAAAAATATGAACCACTAATATGTCGGCATCGTTATGTCTTCGTAACACCTAGCTCCTCAGTAGCGTCGCGTAGTGGGAATTTCCGGAAACAGTACCATTATTTATGATTAAGGATTTAATTAGTTGAGTTCACAGTTTCAAACGAGCCTTAATTAAAATACACTCGTGAAGATAACATGGTCACTGGGCCTGATTACATTTTAAGGGATATATTATCCAATAAGCAGCCATTGCTAGCTCGGTATCCGGTGAGATAATGTGGAGCTGGTACACTTTCAGGGAGAAGCAGCCATTAGAGCATTTATTTTTCCTCAGCGTATTTAAAAAATATTAGGTATGTATGGGACACGCGCAGTTGTCTTTGCGTGACTGCAATTCCTTTGTTCTGTTTGTCAGCCATGGCCGCTCTCCATTTCCACCAATCACGTTAATATATTTTCCCCCAGAAAACACTCGTGGGGTGTCCATTTGGCACGCCAGCCCCCCCCCCCAAACCCGCATTTGTTGGGTCTAGTGTTTGCTGTGTGACATGTCACTTCAATCCATATTTATATAATTGTTTTTAACTTCTGATTCTCAGTTTGGGATCTGAACACGCAACAGTATGACGGATCTAGAAATGAGAAATTAGGCGGCATGCAAGATTCTAAACTTCCATTACTGTTATGTCCTGTATTTTTTTTTTATTCCCTTAGTGGGGGGGTGGAGTCCAACTGGGTCCACTCGGCATGGCGGCCATTGATTGGGATTTGTGGTGGACAAAGTGGCGCTGGGCCGGTCACGGTAGCCGAGCGGTCTAAGGCATGTACTGTCTTCGCTCGCTTGGAAACCGGGATCGTGGGTTCGAATCCCGCTCAGGGCATGGATGTTTAGTTTGTGTGTGTGCATTTTTCTGTGTTTGTGTACAGGTAGAGGCCTTGCGACGAGCTGCTCACCCGCCCAAGGAGTCCTACCGAATGTGTAAGACCTAGAAAAACTGAAGTGAACGGAGAAGTTCAAGGAGGCAGGCCTACGCCCACTGAGGCTGCAGTGCCAAGGAAAAAAAAAGTGGCGTTGGGGAAGGTTTTCTCCGAATACTTCGGGTTCCCCTGCCAATCTTCATTCCACCAATTGCTCCACAATCACCCTCATCTATCATCTGGGGCTGGTACAATAGGCCAGAAGTGGCCGCAGTACTAACAATAAAAAAAAACATATAAAAACATCATGGCGCACCCATAAGCCGACGTTGTCACTCAAGAAGGAACAGTAGGCTAAAACTTCTTTAATCATCTTAATAGTGATAACCCAGATATAACGTCGTGTAGTCGGATGAAAGTCAACTGACGTTGACTTTTAGTGGACTACACAATTACAGGAGTTTCCATAGTCAGCGCAGTGAGATCCCCGAATCCTACACAGCACAGATATGGTCCGGATCTGTAGCGTGGAAGAAACAACGCAAATAGCCTTACAGCGGATTTGTTTGTTCGTTTGTTGGTTTGTGCGCGTCTCACTGCATGGCACTCGAACTTAAGCGGGCGGGCGCCACCACTCCCAAGCCTCAGGAGAAGAACAATACGCACCCATAATAAATAAAATCTTAGACTGTTTTCACGTACGTACCTTATTTCTCAATAAAACAAGCCCTTAAGATGACCAGTTAATTAGAGGTTAGGTTCAGAATGCAATCATGTAATAAGTGCTTGGCAATTTAATTTAATTTATTTACCAGCCATTAATAAAAAGCGCATGATGCTTAACCAGTACAAATAATTATAAATAGCCTACACACTAAACGGGGCGGTGCGCGATGCAATGCTGAACTCAGGTAGTGGGCTACATGTAAAGGGAGACTTGGGTTGCAAAGCTCGGTGGGAGGAGGTTAGGTCGTATATCGCGCTCAGACAGGATAACCACATGTTGTGTAATCCTTCATACTCAAAAATACAAATGGTCGATGTTAAAGATGGACGACATGACGTATATTTTCAACCTGAGGTCAAAAGTTTAAATTTTATTTACGTTTATTTGGAAGTAATACTGTCTAGACTAGAATTTTTTTACAAAATAAACGGAAACGAAATTGTTTTTAATATCTAAATGGCTGTTTAGCATAGAAGAAGAGTATGAACATAACTAACTTTCACGGAGCTACTCCCGTATTGAGAAGCCGTCGGTCGTACAAATATTCAACCCGAAGGTTCATTACCTTGTTGACAAGAAACCTCCACTGGTCCCTATCCTGAGCCAAACAAATCCAGTCCATACTACCCCATCCTACAGCTTTAAGATCCATTTTAATATTATCCAGCCACCTACGTCTTGGTCTTTCTAGTGATCTCTTTCCTTCTGGTTTTCCCACCAATATCTTATATGCATTCCTCTTGTTCCCATTCGTGCTATATCCTCCTCGAGTTCATTCTAATTATACCTGGCGACGAGTAAAAGTTACGAAGCTCCTAATTTTGGAGTTTTCTCTAATCTTCCGTCACTTCATCTCTCTTAAGTCCAAATATTCTCCTCAGCGCCCTGTTCTCAAACACTCTCAGTCTATGTTCCTCCCTTAATGTCAGAGACCAGGTTTCACACACCAAATATTAACATAAATGACATATATAGATGTTTATAAAACTAAAGTAGCCTATAAGAGAGGACTTTTCCTGTCTACGAAACAGGAGGTAAAATGATGGAAAGAAATGCATAATTTCTGCTTATACAGTATTATTAGGCTCAAAAATTAAAGACGATAAGATAAGCGAAATATCAAAACTATAATTTTTCCTGTGGTTCTGTGCTCACAGATGGCAGAGAGGTCGTCAGCCTTACGCGCAAGCCGCCCTTTACACCCAGGAAGATTTCTGGTACACATTTCTGTAAATAGATTGTAACATTGCTAAATTTCTACCAGACTACATGGCGTCACATCTCACAAGACCGACAGCGCCGTGAGAACATCAAATTCAGCAGTGCTTGTTTTTCAGCACATTCAGACTCTGAACTGTCTGTAACGCTAACGGGATTAGCCTCGCTACTCACAGTGACCCTGAAGTAATTTCTCATGGCTTGGCTTCTTCTGGCGCCGAGATGAAGTGCAGCAGTGAGCGATTCTTCTTGGTAGGGGTGAAGAAAATATTATGCTTCGACGTGCCACGTAACAAAGCAGTCACCATCTCCTTCAAATATCATAATTTAACTCAACTTTTTGCAACGTACTTGATGAATAACTTTTTATTGATTAGTGTCTTCCTAAATGAGTGATCATGAGAATATAAAGTATTAATTATCAACTGTAAAATATATGTTCTTTGTTTGAGTTTATGGATCAGTCCTGACAAGCTGAATAATGCACGTCGTGTGACAAGCTTCGAGTTTATTATACCAGACGTGACTAACGTGTAAGCTCAGTACAATTCGTTGTAGACGGAATGCCTGTCATTAAAGTGTTGTACACAAGCACACATACGGAATGATTCTAAATTATTGTCGGGGTTTCCGTGACCTATAACTTCCAAGCTGGGAAGAACAAAATAAAACTGCTGATAGAATATTAAATTGTAACTCAAGAAGTTTCATTATACCTAGAATAAATACTGGTATATTGCGAAAAAACTTCAATATGACCGCCTTTCTTTGCATGTAAGATGTCCAAGCGGTATTCAATTTCCCTCCGAGAGTTTTCCAGCATTTGCGGTGTAACTCTTTAGATTGCAGGAACAATTCTGAGCTTCGAGGGAGGTCACAGGAGTCTTGTAGACAGTGTCCTTAACGTATCCTCACAGGAAGATATCAAGCGACGTAATATCCGGCGAACGAGGAGGCCACGGAATTGGTCCATCGCTCCAAACCCAGCATCTAGGAAAATGTATGTCAAAAGAAATTCTCAGACAATACGATCCGAAACGTAACTGTGATGAATGCAGCGTTGTCAAATAAAACTCACTAAGTTAAAGTTTCATATTAAGTGAGCAGTATTATTTTGTTGTAGTCGATTTGAAAATTACAGACCACGGAAATCCCGTAAATAATTTAGAATCATGTTGCACGTACGCCATGAGAGCAGCAATTGCAAAATTCACAAAGGAATAAAAATAAAATACATTTCAAACTGTTAGACTAGTTTCGAAATATTTTTGTTGGTTCTTTACTGACATTGATGTGTTTTCGTCTACATAATTATGTCAGAAACGAATCGCAATGTTATCGCAAGTTTACTGCATTGAATTTTTTTAATAAGTGCGTCGCGTCTGAAGTCTAAATACGCCAGGATATGGTGTGGCAATAAAGAAACCGGATTCATGCTCTAACCCTTTATTAAAAAAAATCAGACAGTCGAAATGTTATCCCCTTCAATGTAGTCCCCTCCCCGATCCCTACACCGCTCCATGCGAATTTTCCACTGTTGGAAGCAGTGCTGCAGGTCATCTTGTGTTATGCTCTTCAAGAGTTGCGTCGCTTTTGCTTTCACTGCATCCACGGACTCGAACCTGGTCCCTTTCAGCGCAGACTTGATTTTTGGGAAGAGAAAAAAGTCGCACGGTGCTAGGTCCGGAGAATACGGTGGATGTTCCATCACTGGAATGTTGTTTT
>NW_019729218.1:2246437-2341851 GCF_002891405.2 Cryptotermes secundus
CCTCCATAAACTTCTTAAACCACTCGAAAACTTGCGTGCGAGATAGACACTGATCACCATATACTTCTGTCAACAAATTGTAAGTTTCAGTGGCAGATTTTCCAAGTTTTGTGAGGAATTTGATGTTAGCACGTTGTTCTGCATTAGCACTCAGCATTATTCCGACGGAGCTCAGAAACACGATCCGCTTCTAACAATGGTCGCGGCCAGACTAACCGATGCACGTGAATGAAACTTTGTGTGACGGTAGAGGGAAGTCCAAGGGTCAATGCCCTACCCTCCTCTTCGTCAATGACGTGGCCGGAAATGAGTCATAAAAGTAATCCGGTTTCTTTATTGCCACACCTTGTATTTTGAATTGAAATACATTTCTACATATTAAGTACTAGTGCAAAATTTGTAATAGCAACAGTAAGATAATTTTCAATCCTCTTTTGCCAATTCAGTAGGACCTTGAAGCTGTTTCTTTATTTTTTCCTCGATATTTTTATACGTCTTTATACGTCCTTTTCTTTCCAAAATAGTCATATTGTGATATTTCAACGCGTTCCCAGGCAACAGCTCTGTAAACACGGTCCAACTCGCAACAATAGATAAGACTGTGTTTTCTATGTCGTCCGCGACATGCCCAGTGCTGCTAACGAACCAATCAACTCGCAGTGTCACGTGACACGTGTTTTCTGTGTGGTCTGCGCCACACAACAATAGAACTTGACAGGGTCAAGGACTATTTTGTGTGTCGTGGTTTTCCTCAGTCCGTGTAAACAGATATCCTGGATAGTACCTGGTTTAAACTATGATCGTTTCCTTCCAAATATTTTCAGATTCATCATACCATACGGCATTATACAGTCTCTATGCTAAAGGCGTCTCCAAATTATAAACTATAAAACTCCCGTTTTTTGAAAGCATCATTTCTGCAGACTGAAACACAATATTTCCATTTGTACTGGAGGACGCATCAACTTTGTTAATGCGGGACTGGATCGAGAAACGTTAAATATTTCAGAAAACAGTACTGTCTACTTTTTCCACACGTGAAATTAGTGTTTCCTTACCCTGATGAGACCTGTTTTGCTGGATCCAGTTCTCTGTTGACTTAGCTTTCTCCATAACTGATTCCCAATGTAACTTATATAAGGAGTGTCGTTTGTATTTCTTAGTGGAGTTGGAGAAATGGAGTCCTCGGAGAAGACTTAGAAATTTGTCTCCACTTTTCAAACTTTTCTTTATGTATTTCTGTCTTCTTCTCTCCTATTTCCTCTCTTTGTCACAACTTTCTATTCGGTAAACGCTTGTTCGCACTGAGGCCATGTTATCCGCTACCTTGACGGAAGAAAATCTTCTTGTTTTCTTGTTTTCTACAGCCCAATTCTAGAATAATTATTTTAAATAGATTATCGTCGTATCCTTCCGAATCCTTAAATGTGCACCGTTCATATTTACCTTCCTACATTTTCATGAATATCCCGAAATATCGCTTAAGGCAGACTGTAACCTAAGTCGATATCAAAATCTGATATTTCTGGAAAGGGGGGCTACTCATCTGGCGCTGAGTATATATTTATGGACATCTCGAGCAGAGCTACGATTATTTAATTCCGATAAATTATTCATGATAAATACATCCTGCACTCAACGTATTAGGAGCCTACGGACTTCTGTACTGCTGCAGAAGTTTCCGAAATTTTATTATACACGATGAGAAATATAAGAATAAAACTGGTGGCCTCCGACGAAAATAATAACACTCATATCATATTTAGTCTGATGAGAATGCAAATTTTAAATAGGAGAAACTGAAGGAAAGAGATCACTTGGGATACCTGGTCGTAAATGGGAGGATAAGATTAAAATGAAATTCAGGGAACTGGATACACGGATGTGGACACTGTTCATGTGCTTCAGGGTGCGTTACAGCGACAGGAAATTGCGAAGGCTGGGGGAAATTTTTAACAGCTGAGCGACTACCAGTTTATCAAGACGGACACTGCTTCACGTAGCTACTCTAATATATTCTCTTCTCTTTATACTCAGAAAATGAAACGGGTATTTATTATTGGAGCAGCTTATATAATATCATAGAATTACATAATATGGGGTCTTCTGGGTTGTAAGCCCATTCTTGTCTGGACAGCCTAATATCTCGGAGGAACATAACGCCTCCATCGTCAGAGTGGAATGGTAAGCCAAGCAAGACACCACAAGAAACTGACGACAATCTGACCTTCGAGTAGCCGTTTGCTTCTTGTGGTTCCTGTTTGGCTTAACTTTCTACTTTGAAGATGGAGGCGTTATATTGCTCCGAATCTTCGTACGCCCTCCGAACTACGCGGTATTACAACCCAGAAGACCGTAGTCTTCATTGGTCAATTATTTAATTACATCCTTTTTTTCCTAGTTTGTTGGCTCAGGCCGGAAATTTATTCGAGGGACACCAGAGTGAATCTCGGTGGAGATCCAGACTGATTCCTGAGTCCACGACTTCGCTCAGTCTCTCCAGGCGAATGCCTGATTCGTCTCTTGATGCGCTACACCCTCTCTTCCTGATCAGTCTTTCTAACTTCATCACATGTGATCACCAACCCATGTTATTCAACGAGACAAGAATCTCAGCAGTTGAAACGCTGTGGTTAAATAATTTGTGATTAAATCAACCATTCATTACTTCTCTGCATAATTCCTATCCCCTTGAATGGTTTTAATGCCACGGAGAAACAAATCATCTCCCCTGTAGCCTTTCACTTAAGTTTTCCCAACCACAACTTCAGATACATTTCTTATTTCCTACGCATGCTACATGACCGAACCATCCAATACTCTTTATATTTAGTGGAATGTATTGAGTTTGAGGTTATAACATGGTGGCAATGAAGGGGGCACTTTCTTGTAAAATGTGAAACCGTGTAGTCTGATAGTTTTTAACCGACGTTTCGGAGAAATGTACTGCCTCCATCAAGAAACTTATCGCCTACAAGTTCCTGTTCTTTTGTTTAGTCTTCGATTCTAAAATGAAGACAGAACGTTACTCTGAAATGTGGCTGAACTTCTTCGGGTGATACGGCGTCACGTCCCACAAATAACGATAGGCCTATGTTATGTGTAGTACGGCGGATATTCGAAGCAGGGAACTTCTGAATGCAAGTTTATGCATTACAGCAACCTGCTTGGTAAGTCATTGGAGCAACCTCCAAAGGCGACATCTTAGCTGAGTCTTCAAGCACATTACGTGCAGGTATGTGTGTGGTCATTTCGGAAAAGAATTTATGGGTGCACGAATGTTCAGAGGCTGTTGTATGCATTTCCCTGCATTTGTCTCCTTTTAAACTATGCGACATGAATGGTAACAAAAAGAAATAAAGTGAAACGGCTTACACCGAAAAGCTTGGCCGTGAGGTCCGTCGGCCGCCTCGCGTCTGTTAGAGGCAGCAGAAGACCCCCCCCCCCCTCCCAAACGACCACAGAACCCACCGCACTGTAAAACTAACAAACGGAGAGATTTTCTCATAGAAAAACTTATACTAATGGTATGTCTGTCCGTGTGCATAGGCCAACAACTTGTATACGAATTGCCTAAAAGCGACGATTATGTTCCTTCGTTCAACTTTTCATTTGTGGTTACCTCTGTAACCAGCCTGGACTCTCAACCAAGAGGTCTCAGGCATATGTCACGTAGGAGCAGGAAATGTTCTCTCAGATAACTAGTAACTCTTCGCTGAGTCAACATGTGCAGGGCATGTAGCACGCATAGGGAGAAGGGGAATGCGAAAACCAGAAGGAAAGAGGCCAGTAAGAAGACCTAGACGTAGATACGAGAATAATATTAAAATGAATCTTAGATAGGATGAGTTGATATGAATTGGACTGATCTGACTCGGGGTGGAGGGTTTTTGTGAACACGGTAATGAAACTTCCGGTTCCATAAGATGTTGGAAAACTTGAGTAGCTGGGCAACTGACGGATTCTCAAGAAGTGTTCAAATCCGTGAAGTTCGTTAGTTAGATAGTTGGTCAGTCAGATGTTCCAGATATCCAGTCATTACTCGAATCGACTAATTCTACTATATACAGTAAAACTTGGTTATAGCAACATCGGTTTCTGCGACACCTTGCCTATTGCGTCAAATATTCAATGGTACGAACTAATTCCTCATAAAGCAACTGTTTTATACCTTGCTTAGTACGACATGCACAAATGCATCAACCTCGTATGTAACGTCATTTTCATTCCTGAATTTCTCTGATATCGTGGGAAAGTTCGATGTGTCTGCCCACCCTCACTTTCTCTACTTGCTGACGTGACTGTCCTGGAAGAATACGACCGCGGGCTGCAAGAGGAGCGTGGGTTTTATGCGAAAAGAAGGGTGTGGGGTGGGACTGCGTGAATAGTGCAAGAGGACGCGGCAGGTTGTTAACTGCATTCCTTTCCTAGAATCTCGTCTAACAGGACCTCACATTGTCTACTTACCCTATAGTGTTCCTGCCTAAACCCAGAGAAGTGCAGTAGCGAAAACATGGCAATGAAAAGGAAAGTTTTAAGCATTGAAGAGAAAGTTAAAGTGATTCGTGAAATAGAAAATGGAAGGAAAAAAGCTGATGTATGCCGCGAATTTGGTTTGGTGAATTCTACAGTACAAACGATATGGAGAATCCATATTAATTCCACGTTAATGTTACGTTAGTCTGTACTTAACTACGTATTTCACTAAAAAATGCAACATTTTAACTCGGTTTTTGGTAGATTTTTACGTGACTAACATAAGGCTACTGTGGAAGTGCCCATTTCGGTTACAACGACATTCGTTTATAACGACACTATTTTTAGGTCCCTTTGATGACGTTATAACCAAGTTCTACTGTATTTTAGACCCTCACTTACTTTTTGATTTCATTGGACTAGCACAGATTTATTGCCGCTCCCTGTATATATATATTTTTATTGCTAGTGGGGTGGGACTAAGTCCCTTGTACTGCAGCCACTTCTGGTCTATTGTACCAGCCCCAGATGATGGGTGAGGATGATTGTGGAGCAATTGGTGGAATGAAGATTGGCAGGGAAAACCGAAGTACTCTGAGAAAACCTGCCTCGGCACCACTTTGTCCACCACAAATCCCACTTGACCAGACCCGGGATCGAACCCGGGCCGCCACGGTGGGAAGCCAGCTACTAAACACTTGAGCTATGGCGCGGCCTTCCATTTATATTAATAAGCATATAAGCATGTAAGTGAACACTGGCGATTCAAGGTAATAAATAGCACTGGAAGAGAAAGAATAAAAATATCGTTATACAATTTCAGTTTCTTAATCATAAAGTTTCTGCATGAACTTTTCTTGAACTCAGGTCTTCGTGTTGGGAGGTCTGACCTTTAACAGCGCACCAACAGTACGAGCAACACATGACGTAAGTCTTTCGATGTTCTAAGCTCATCAATATTAAGTTAAAGTAAATAAATTCACAGTAGTTCATCAGTTCAATTTTATATAAAATTTTGTCGGTGCTTTTGTCTAAGTGTCTGGCGCAACCACCTGTACATTTGCAAGGAGACCTGAACCACACTGAGCTACAAGTCGAGTTGCCTTGCTCACAGAAACGTTTAATCTTGCTTGACATTTAAGAAGAATAAGAAAAATCCTTGTCTGTACAAAGCAGACACCCAAAAATGCCCCCGTCTGGACGCATAAACAGGAAATACAATTCTCTTTAGCTGCCATAATCGATCAACTTCTGTAACATTTTCATGGACTCATGTAAGTTTTAAAAATAAATTGAAAGGAGATTTTCCATGAAGCCGTAATACGTTCATGCTCGTTATTAATATCTGCCAAGATACACGTATTAGTCTCAGAAGTTCCAAACACGTCATAATCAAACGATTATATTAAAGACTAAGTAATATTCATTTATTAACAACAGTTATGACATGTGAGTAGTCGATAAATTTATTCACCAATCAGAACCCCGTCTACAGTCTCTCATGCAAGTGGCAATAAAAATTTGCTATAGAGCAGTAATATTTTATTTTCCTTTGGTGCTACAGCCCCAATCTGGGCCTCGGCCTATCTCCATGAAACTCTCCGTTTCACTTCGGTGATAGGACTCCTTGGGTGGGTGATCAGCCCGTAGCAAGGCATCTACCTATACACAAATACAGAAAATGCACGCAAGCACACAAATACTGAACATTCATGCCCTTAGTGGGATTCCAACCCACGATCCCGGCTTCCTAGCGAGCGAAGAGTACATGCCTTAGACCGCTTGGCCACCGTGACCGGCGAGCAGTAAGATACTTGAGGAAAGCAGTCTTCTGGGATTTGGCACCGTGTATATGTGGTGTTAACCGACGTTTCGGAGGAACGTATCGCCCCCATCTTCAGGGTAGAAGAAAAAGTATAAGAATTCTGCAAGCGACAACACCGTGAGNAGATACTTATTCATGGATCTGAGCCCTTCTTGAGGAGAAGCCAAATCTGCAGCTACCCAAGAATTTCCCAGCATTTTAAGGAACCCGAAAGTTCATTACAGTGTTCACAATATCCCTCTACTGGTCCCTATCCTGAGCCAGATCAATCAAATGCATACCATCCCATCCTATCTCTCTAAGATGAGCAGTATTGTAGGAATTCCAAATTTGGAAATAGGAGAAGCGAGGTTGGTAGGCCCAGAACAAGGGACCACACATTCGGATGACTGGCATTTACTTTCTCAGCATGCAGACGAATGCAATTGGCATAGACGCCACGTTCCTGCGCAGTCAGGTGCGAATGGCCCACACCTCCAATGTACGTCTTTCAATTCCAGGCTTGCTGTCCATAACCCGACGTGACATCCAATTACCCAAAACTTTGATAATCGAAAAGATTACTCGCAACTACCTTTCCCTTATTCGTTTTTTCTTCCCCCCCCCCATATCTTTTATCTTTCTTTCGGCCCCCCTCTCATGTAGTTTAAACAATAAACAGGTTCACGCATCATCCATCATTTGGAAGAGGGACCTTGAGGTATAGGAACCATCGGCGGGTTTCTAACGCGTCTACTTCCCATGCCTGGATCTTATAAGTTATTTAAAATATGACACCAGGGCACTCAGATTAGAGGAACCCGGTTTGGTACAAGGCGCACTCCTACAAGGAACTCAAACCTCTGCTGTTTCTGTTTCAGTGCGTCACTTTATTCGAAACAATACCCGCAGAAACTTTTCGTACTCCACTAATAAATGTTCTGTAAAGCGGTCTCTGGTGAACGGAGAAGTTCATGGAGGTAGGCCTAGGCCCACTGGGGCTGTAGTGCCAAGGAAAAAAAAATTATCTTGTTTTACCTTGAAAATAGAACTACAGCATGTAATCTTAACACGAACTATTACATTGTAGAAGTTTTAACATAATTTAAAAAAATATTTGTAACATATCAAGACACCTGAAGATGGCCGTTTCGGGCCGAAACATGTTGTGTCAAAGTGTAAAATATTAAGCTAAAATTAAGATTAAGTGATGAATAAACAAGTGTTGCCATATTGACGGACGGCAAATAATGGACGTGAAGTTAAACAACTGCAACAGGAAGAAACAAAAACAAACTCCGTGGCCTGTAGTCCGCAAGCGAACTATACCAACCGAGCGACCGCCACTTTTCGGCGAAGTTAGTGCCAACTTTAGCGGATAGGGTGCTGAATTACAGAATTACAACTGGAGGTAGGTCGTCTTTCTTAAATTTCAGTACTAGTTGGAGGTAAGTGGTCGGCTTCACACCCTGTCCGCTTTGCCTCCGGTGAAACAGCCCACGGTTTCTATTGCCTAGGTGTTTGGTTGGTTCTCAGAGCCAGTCTGGACACGGCGGCGAAGTGAAAACTTCTTTTCACGGTCTCGAGTCATCCAGCTTGTTGTCTTTTCAGGAAGGGAGAGGCCATGGCCGATCTTAAGGTACATTCTTCTGGCAGGACTAAAGAATGAAACGTAAGGTAGCGTAACCAGTATTCGGATAAAGATAAGAACCTACGTTTCCTCAAGTGATAACAATTTTAAGTGATATTGGGCGCTGTGACCGCCTCTGTGGTCTAGTGGTCAGAGTTCCTGGCTACAGATTCATGGGTCCCGGGTTCGATTTCCGGCACTACCAGATTTTCTGAGAACTAGTGGATCTGGAACGGGGTTCACTCAGTCTCGTGAGGATAACTGAGGAGCTATTTCAAGGAAACAGGGGCTCAGGTCTAGAAAACCGAAATTAACGGCCATGGGGATTCGTTGCGCTGACCACTCCACACCCTCTATCCGCTAAAGTTGGCACTAACTTCGCTGACAAGCGGCGGTCTCTCGGTCGGTATAGTTCGCTTGCGGACTACAGTCTACGGAGTTTGTTTTGTTTTTGTATATTTATTCGGCGCTGTTCTTATCAACGTAACCGCAGCCATCACATCGCACAGACGAGTGGCACATGTACGATTCTGCTTCTCAATATTAGAACGCGGAAAAACTAGAACTGGTTGCACCAGAAGCAATATTTCTAAGATGTTTTGTGTTTCTTGTGTCTTATTTCAATATATTTTAAGAGAGGAAACTTTCTTCTTATGATGGCTGGAAACTTTTCCACTTACGGATACTAAAATCACAATGGAGAGGAATGAAGTTATGAAATGTGATGCAAACTTCATTCTAAAGGAAACGTCTTAGTTTTTTCTTATTCTGTATCCATGCGGGCTCTGTCCTTTGCCATCTGCACAGTGAGAGTGGGATGAGTAAGAGGTAATTCATACATCATAATTTTACGTAATCAAATTTTAAAATTGTGAATTTATCTCAAGCTACATAAATAAATAAGATGTGATGAACTGTATCCTAAAACAATGGTGGAGTTTAAGGAGGCTCTGCACACAAAAGACATCGGTCTGAAAGTTGTGCCCCTACATTCCTACACACAAAAACAATTTCATGGGGGCCACCACAAGATTGCTCACAGCCGAGCTTCTCAAGACATTTTGCGGAAGATCTCAGCGCAACATTTCCAGGATGAGAGATTTGCATGGATAGTTAAATTCTGTGGCCACCTAGGGAACCTAACTTCACAACGTTTGATTCCTTCTTTCGAGGTTATGTAAATAATTGCATTTACATGAGCAAAATTCGAGACCTGATTCCTTTGAAAGCAAGAAGAAGAGATGGTGTTGAGCTGGTAACAAGAGAGATGTTACAGGGTGTTTGGCAAGGAGTAGAATACAGGTTTGATACAGGCAGAGTAACGAATGGTGCACATGTGGGATCTAGTTAATTATGTTAAAAATTGTCTAAGGTACACTTTAATATAAAATATGAATTTCTTGATTTTTTAATGTTGGTTCTCGAACATTCACTATTGTTTTTCGAACACTCTGTATTATGGTTTATTTAGAGATCATTCAGTACTCTTACAATGGGCCTATTTCAATCTCCGAGGTTACATAGGTTGACACGTAACTCGTACGGTGGAGACAAGAAATGTATGGATAATTCAGATGGGGGATTCCTATTGGAAAGTGGCCAGCTTTCGTTTATTAGAGGCAAGTTTAAATTAATACCTCTACATTATATTCGCTAGAGCAGATACATTTTCTGCTCTAGACAAGTTTCCGTTTAGCACAGGATGCATACTAGACGGGTTTCATTGTACACTGTACATACTCGTATAACAACACACTCACTGCCTACACGTATGGAAGGTGACGCAACACTGGAAAGAAAATAACATCCGATTTCCTCAATGTGCGTTGTCTGCCTTAATAACCCACAGCCTCACGACATCTTTAAAAACCATGACCTTTCATTCTCCCTTTCTGTGCCTTGGTGGTTGTGGTGGTTCCGTGTTATTAATTTTCTTCCCCTATTCATTTACCAAGTTAAAAATGTCCTGTGCTGAGACTGGGAGATGGTGTCACTGCGCACGCGCGGGGAAATATAGACGTGTCATGTTGTCGCAACTGTCAGCCATTACAGACATTTGTCTTCCTATTTTCAAGTGCTTGGAAGCAAGATACAAATTTATTGTTTCTGCCCTCTGTAATTTCTTATTTCTTTCATGCTTAAATTTTAAAGTCAAATTTCTTTCATATTATAAGTTCTCACTACAATGACTATCAAGAATAATACTTCATGTGCTGTGAGGAAAATGGTAGCAGGAAACTGCCCTTCTACCCCAAGATAGAGGTATCAAGTTCCTCCGAAACGTCACTTATCTACCAAATTATACGAAGTCACAGTCCAAAAAACGGTAAACATAATATGCACCACATTCGAACCTGAAACTTCGGATGTTAAATGTGGTTACCATGTTAGCATTTACAGGCAAGAAACAATTATAGCGAAGTGAGATACAACTGTAAAGTTGTGCCTGTGCTTAACTGATTAAGCACTAAACCATGAAGGAGTATGGGGGAGTGGATTTGTAGATCCACATTTTCTTGGTTCGACACTGGAGTTAGAGGTGTGTGGTCAGCTTCACTCCCCGGCCGCTTTATCCCCGGTACACATTGGATAGGAGGTTGGGTGGACTACAGAACCGGTTTGAACGATGTGGACAAGAAAAAAATTCTTGACCCTACCGGGACTCGAACTCCGACCCATCGGTAATCCAGGCCGTAGTCAGTTTGTTATACCGACTGAGCTATGCCGGCTCCCTGAGACACAATTGTGCCGGAAAAAATAGTGAGTCGATTGAATTACCAACTGATAGAGATACACACATTAAGACGGCTGGGTCAATAAAAAGAGAATTGACCCGTAAACTGTAATATAAATGTTAAACAGAAAGCCCAAGTGAACAATCGCTTGCTGTAACCGTAGTGAATATTCATTATACTAATTTGAACACTAGAATCTGCTGTATCATGGAAGGCCCTTCAGTCGGGTAAATAGCACAAATTGTAGTCTTCTCTATTCAGACGCCGTATACTCGTATGGGTTGAGACGAACGTTTCGGACGATCATGCTGCCACCATCTTCAGAGTAGGAATGGGATTGGTCTGGATAAGGCTTAGAATACACATAAAATACATGGGTCTAGAGGTAACGTTCTAGGCTTGTATTCGGTAGGTGTTTCGATCGAATCTCGGTGGAGAAACAGACTATCCTGAAAATTTTCTAGACTTTTACATGTAGTCCATAAACAGATTATCATAAATTGTTGAAATTGGATACCGAAAACTCCCAGTAAAATTTAATGGGTAACTGCAATTTCCAGCTACACTGTTCATTAATAAACCTGGTTTACATAAGGCCGTAAATGAATTTTCTTCTGCGCATTTTATTTTTATAGATGTTGAAATTCAATATCACAGACTTCTAACAAAAGATATTCTGACATAAATATTGTTTCATAATAATAATAATAATAATAATAATAAAGTCTTTACTTCATGTGACTATAAATGAATTTGTTCATATGTCCTGTGAACGCAGACCGCCACTATGGTCTAGTGGTCAGAATTCCTGCCCACAGATCCAGAGGTCCGGGTTCGATTCACAGCGCTATAAAATTTTCTGAGAAGCATTGTGTCTGGAACGGGGTCCACTCAGCCTCGTGAGTATAATTGAGGAGATACTTCAAGGAAATAGCGGCTCCGGTCTAGAAAACTGAAATTAACGACCGTGTGGTTCCGTTGCGCTGATCACGCGACACCCTCTATCCTCTAAATTTGGCACTAACTTCGCCGACAAGCGGCGGTCGCTCGGTCGGTATAGTTCCCTTGCGGACTAAATCTAAGGAATTTGTTTTGTTTGTTTGTCCATGTGTCCTATGAACGCTTTTACAAATTCTGCTGAAATTCAATATGACAGACGTCCACTGATTTGCATTTCATTATTCATATTTTAAACGTGCTATAAACTTAAAAAGAAAGCTGTGGATAATTCTCTGTACTGTAATATGGAGTGAAATGTTTTCAATCTTCTTTCATGTTATGGAACTGCTTAATTCATTAAACTGCCTTCGGAGTCTTCCTACCAAAACTTCCACGAATGAGTGTTTAGGGATCTGTGATTGAATTTAACAGGTTACGGCTAAGGTACGTGGTACACAAGATAGCTAAAAGAATCTTCATCACCTGAGGCTATTTTTATCTTGTTGGCGCTGTTCAGTTTAACAAGACAAAGTGGTTACAAGTCATAAATTGTGGCGGCATTCTGCTACGAAGGAGGAAGGACAGATAAAGATAAAAAAATAGAATGTTAAAAAAAGCAGAGAGGTTAAATGGTAGGACCTTCATGAATTCAGTCTAGAAAAGACAGACACTGTTCGGAATTCGTATAGTCCGTACAAATACAAACAGCATAGAACTGACGACATAATTCTTTCATTTTCTTGGTGTTATTTTCTGACTCAAGATTTGGGACCCTAGTAACATAGAAATTTTTTAAAGTCTTGGGATTTCCCTCCGTGCCATCACGTGTACACCGCCTCTGGAATTCAGCCAGAATCCTATCCAACGAATAAATACAGCTCCTTAACTTTAGGCAAAATGTAAGGAGTGAAATATTTTTACATCCATCGAGTGCCGATTTTAAAAGCATATGGAGATTTATTTGAAATGAAAACGTACGAAATAATCGGAGGTTGCTGATATAAGAGATTGTTCTATGCATCTTAACCTCGGGTGCCACATGGAGGCGACAGAAAATCTATACTCTAAATGTAAAGGAAGAAAACATTAAGGTAAAAGAAAAAGGTGAAGCTATCCCTGTAACAGGCCGTGAAGGCTCATAGAGTTGTGAGACGTCAAGGCTCCCACGTTTTCTAGACAATCGGCTCACAGATGACGGCGAGGTTGTCAGCCTTACGTGTCGGGCGCTCGCCCTTTACCCCCAGGAAGATTCCTGGTATTCATTTCTGTTAGGGGCTGAGTCCACCCCAGGGCCATAGTGCGGCTGGAAGGATTAGGTCAATTGAAAAATCCAGTGACATCATGGGGAATTCTACTCGCGAAAGTGGCTGAGACAGCAATCAAAATACAGGGTTACTACAAATGATTTATTCCATTTCAAAACATTATATTTTCTAAAGTAATATATATAACAACATGATTAATATACGAAAAGAACCGTAAACTTACCAAGTTTGCATTGCGATACACCAGTTGGCAGCAGGAATGCAGTGCCTTACAAAATGGCGACGAAGCTGGAAAAGAGTTTCTGTGAGTTGGAATATGCGGGATGTTCGTCTGTTATTGCAGTGCAGCGTGCATTCAGAGCAGAGCACAGAAAAGAACCACCATATAAACAGAGCATTCTGCGGTGGTATCGGTAGTGTAAGGATACTGGCTGTCTGTGTAAACGGAAAAGCACGGGGCGACCAATATAGTGCTTTAAAATGGAATGAATCGTTTGTAGTAACCCTGTATTTCTATGCTGCGGGTTTCGACGCACTGATAAAGCGACTAGACAAATATATCAATGTTGTTGGAGGATGTGTCGAGAAATAACTGTTGTTTCCATGTTCCAGCATCACATAATTTACGTTCTGCATCAATTTGTGACATATTTACTGACTCTCCCTCCTATGTCTTCATGAGGTAATGCTAAATTACTTATGCACAGGGGCAATTTTGCTTCCACTTTTACTTTACTTTACTTTACTCTCATCTACGCCTAGGTCTCTCAAGTAGCTTACTCCCTTCAAAAAATTTTCAGAACTAGAACGCATCTGTCATCTCCACGGGACGTACGCATTATTTGGAACTACTTGATAATCCTCTGTTCTCTCGTTATTTTAAACATACACAATAGAAATTTACGAACACTTTTAATCTTCTAAATTCATACAATGAACGCTGACGTGTGTTAATATTTATAGCAGAGTACGTCATTAAAAAGGAGAGGTGTTAGCATCTGTCCATGAATACAAGTTCCGCTTGATAACAGTACAGTCTTCCGATGACTGCATAGTACATACGAGCTGCACGGTGTGTGCTTTCCTGGACTCGTCCTCGTGCATCTAATGAGAGGATCAGCCCGTCTAATCTTTTGGTTGCCTGCGTCTCCCCTTCCCAGCTGTCTGGATAGACCACAATATTTCAATGGATGAAAGACATACTGTACTTTGTTCAATGTATAATATTGTTGCGCAGTGTTTGCAAACAGCAGAATGAATTGCCTCTTATGTAAACTGAGGCATGAGGACAAACATATCGTGTAAGGTTTGGGCTTCAACGCTGACGAAGACCGAATGAATTTGACTCTTTCTATACGATATTTAGCATAAAAATGATGGAGAATATTTACATGTGTAAATAATCTTTTGCTCATGAGTTCATATAATCTGTGTATATGTTATAGTATAATTATACTAAGTCGCAGAAACGATTTTATTTACTGGTTCGCAGTTAAGTGATAAGTGATAAGAAGCTAATTTGTAAGAATATAGAGCACTACCAAATCATTCTCATACAAGATCCGCGGTTAAAATTCACTAAGCCGTGAGGTGTAAAGAAGAAAGAATTTTTTTTTGGGGGGGGGGGAATATAATAACCTACTTTCTTTGAAGGTATTCGGGATAGCTTAGTCTGTATAACAACGCGATACCGGTTGGACAGTAGGGTTCAATTCCCGGCAGAGGTACACAGCATCAAGACCGGCTCTGGGGTGCACCAAACCTCCTATCCAACGGTTACCAGGGGTTTTATCCCTACGAATAAAACGGCCAGGGCGTGAAACTGACCACTCATCTCCATATAGTACCGAGATCAAGAGTAATGGACCTATTAATTTCACTCCCCCATACGTCTTCAAAATATGGTGCTTAATAGTTTCTTTATTGCTAGTGGGGTGGGACTAAGTCCCTTGTACTGCGGCCACTTCTGGCCTATTGTACCAGCCCCAGATGATAGGTGAGGGTGACTGTGGAGCAATTGGTGGCATGAAGATTGGCAGGGAAACCGAAGTACTCGGAGAAAACCCGCCCCAGCGCCACTTTGTTCACCACAAATCCCACTTGACCAGACCCGGGATCGAACCCGGGCAGCCGCGATTGGAAGCCAGCGACTAACCGCTTGAGCTATGGAGTGGTCCACTTGTGCTTAATTAAGTACAGAGACAACTTTACCTTCTTCCCTATACTTTCCTTCCAGTGGTTTAATCTGGGAGTACATGGTAACACTAGCAGAAATATAAATTAATAATTATACTATAAACCAATATATTTCAGTGCATAATATGCAATAGTAGCGTTCAGGCTACGTTAACTGTAATAACAAATTTAAAAACTCGAACCCTTTCCACGTCCGCAACTGTCGCGGACGAAACGATGAGTGGTCCCTAAATTTCGGACGTTCGTTAACCAGTTAATTTATACTGTACAAAACAACTACCCAATTAACCGATGCATCATGCAGTAGCGTAATTTGTTGATGCATTGTATTACAAGCCTGAATGTCGTGGGTTCGATTCCAGATGAAGTCACTGGATTTCTCAATCGACCTAATCCTTCCAGCCGCACCATGGCGACTCAGCCTGTAACAGAAATGAGTACCAGGGGGTAAAGGGCGGCCGGCGCTTAAGGCTGACCTCACCGCCATTTGTGAGCCGACTGTCTAGAGAAAATGTGAAGTCTCGACGTCTCACACACCTCTGGGCCTTAACGGCCTGTTACAAGGATAGTTTTACTTTACCTTTTTGTGTTTTGCGAATATTTATTACTACACAGGATTTCAGGCCTCTACATTAATTGGGATTAATGTCCTGCAGTGATATTCCTCACTAATTGGTATAATCAGTGTTACTGCCCTTTTTCTAAGTAGTTACAGCGAGACATACTTCCAGTATTACAAATATGATTTATAAGAGTTCAATCTTCTGGGATATAAGGTCTTGGAGCCCGATAAAAATCAACCGACGTTTCGGAGGGATATTTCATCTCCATCTTCATGGCTGAAAAATAAGGCAAGTTAGAAACCAGCATTAATTAGGTCATAAGATGAACTCGTCTGACTCCCTGCACTCTACACGGCATTAAAATCCATTACAACACAGATTTCTGCTTCATGCTGTTTCTTTCTTGATTTATTATCCGACACTGAGGATGGAGGTTACATTCTCCTCTGAATTTCTGATGATATTAAACGGGCTACAAGATGTTATATCCAAGAAGACAGAATTCCTCATAACCACCTCTGTGAGTAACTTAGATTTCACACAAAAATTAATAAGTTTATGGATCTCTACAGAGGTAACATTTCACATCCTGCTTGAATCAGATGTCAGAATCCGAACAACAACTCGCGATTTACTTATTTATTTATTTCCTTGGCACTACAGCCCCAGTGGGCCTAGGCCTACCTCCACGAACCTCTCCGTTCACTTCGGTTTTTCTAGATCTTACACATTCGGTAGGAATCCTTGGGCGGGTGATCAGCTCGTCACAAGGCCTCTACCTGTACACAAACACAGAAAAACGCACACAAACATCCATTCCCTGAGTGGGATTCGAACCCACGATCCCGGCTTCCGAGCGAGCGAAGACAGTGCATGCCTTAGACCGCTCGACTACCGTGACCGGTCCCTTGCGATTTATACATCTTAAAATTTTCATTAAAAAAATAATGCTCCGAAGCTAATGGCTCAGCTGTATAATTCCGTCTGCAAATTATCTTTAACCCTCTGTACGTTCAACAGCAGAGTGACAAAGCAAGACATATCAAACATTGATTCAATGCGGGAGATCCGAACTCTTGGCTTTAACGTGCTGATCTATAAACGTGTGAGCAACACCGAATAAAGAGTACTAAGTATTACTACTTTCGTACATCATCATACTGTCAAATTATTTTGAAACTCCCGGTGTAAAAAATTATTAAAGTAGAACACCAGTTACCCTGTGGTAATTCCCTTCTTTTCGTGAAATGGATCCTAATTGAAAGCCCATTACGTTAACAGCAACAGAATGAGGAGCTTCAAACCTGTTTTATAACAAGAATATGCTTTATGTAGGACGCAATTCCTCACTTGCTCCTTCATTGGAAGAAAAAAAAATAGCAGAAGGCTCCTTCCATTCAAATATGTTACGAGGAGGAGCAAAAATCGATTAGAGATCATCTAACGTCTCGAAGACACGAAACCAGTTTCATACCGTTAAACCTAAAAAGGTTGGTGAGCGGACCACACATTATACGTCCAGAACTTTAATAAATATTTTCCATAACTCGTTATCATGTCCACTATACTAGGGCTGTTACTATGTGCATAAGCATACACAAAGATTTGGCACAACTACATCTGTAACGTCTATAAATTATCACATTATGGATTTTGGACTCTTCTGGTATTCACGGCTAAGCATATCTACGTTTATGTTTATAAAATATAAATACCGCCGGTCACAGTAGCCGGGCGGTCTGAGTCACGAACTGTCTAAGCTCTCTCGGACGCTGGGATCGTGGGTTCAAATCCCACTTAAAATATGGATGTTTGGTGTGTCTGTACTATGTGTTTATTCTATATTTGTGTTGCCCCGTGTTTAGGTAGAGGCCTTGCGACGGGCTGATCACCCGTCCAAGGAATCCTACCGTCTGTGTAAAAAAGATTACGGAACTGAAGAAGAGGCCAGGGCCCAACAAAGGGCTGCAGAGCCATTGAAAGAAAAAATACAATCGAATATTTAAACCTCAGGGGCAATAATTTTCAACAAAAAAGGAAAGTATTATTATTTACAATGTGGCAAAGCTGCTGTATTAATTATGGGGAATGTCACAGTTCTCGACTACATACGAAGTTTTGTCCAATATTCTTCCCATAAGGGTTTATTATGCAGATGAAATATTGGGGACCATCATTGTGGATTTCAATGTAGTCAGTCATGAGTCGGAAGTCAACGGCAGGAAGCCGGAGTTCGGAGTGGGTGGTTACAGCCTTGATTTGCATTGTTAGACACCGTTTCCAGGCAACGACAAGTGAAGCCATAGAAACCTTTCTGTGTACTGTAGTTGCAGTGGTCTTTAGAGTGGGTAAAACAGTGAGACTGTTATATCTACTCGTAGTCCCAAATGTTCAATAAATTAAATTAGCAATTCGATCCCCGTGTCCAGTCACTAACAGGTGACAGTATACACATATAATATATTGTGATATGACGCCTGACAACTGGAATAGCGAAGCCACAGTAGATGTTCATTGCTAGGCAACGATTCGCCTAACAAATTTCCGCGGAAATGAACACGCACACAATACAAGACCTACCATTTCTATGCAACGGTGAGGTAAATACACCTTTAAAACAACAGAGGAATTGTTAGGAAAATATGTTTTCTGTTGGGCTCGTCCCAAGTCTCTATAACGAGGATCTCAGATCAGCTGAGATCAGAACTGAGGGAGTCCCTTGAGAAGAAATGGCAACTAATTAGTTCAGAGTTGAAAGTCTGGCTGTGAAATAAAGACTTTGTGTGCTATAGTACAGTGATGCTTGGTATGTGTGATTCACTGAGACTGCTATACTTCCTGTTTTAAAATCCTTTGCCAGGAAACGGCTAGTAGAGACTGTAATAGAGTGAGGACACTAGCGGGTGTAACAGCTAATTGTAAAGTGTGTAGATTAGCGGTAGCGCTGTAATTACGAGTTGTGTGTATAAGTGATCAATAAATCCAATCATCCAATCCAAACCCCGTCTAACAGTCACTAATACACGTGATAATATTTATAGATTAAAAAGCCTGTGTTTCATAATAGAGAGTAAAGGGCAAAATCTGTAGGAAGAAGAAAGACAAAGGCCTTAAATGCAGAAAAGAGCAAAGGATTCTGTTTCACGTCTTATTTTACAAGTTTTGTGGGCAGCAAGTCGTGGGGAATAAAAAACTCTTGCCTGGCAGTAATCGTCGCTTCGTAAGGTGTTTCTGAAGCAAACACGTTCTGTAGAGCGTGCTAGTAGGGAGTGAACCCTGAGTCGAGGGGCTGCTTCCAGAAATGACCCTGCCTCTGGAAATGCTTTGTAGTGGAGCTACAGCTGTGTCGACTACGTGAGGCGGAGGGTTAAATTATTCATTGCAAGATAATGAACGTTTTTATCATTCTCTTCTTCTCACAAATGCAGGAGATGAATTTATAGTAGGGCTCCTTGCGCGAAGTTTATACCGAGCGGGTTAGCGTAGGGGTAAATTAATGAAAAGGTAAAACCATCCATGTAACAGGCCGTGGAGGTTCATAGGGTTGTGAGACGTCGAGGCTCTCACATTTTCTCTAGAGAGTCGACTCACAGATGGCGGTGGGGTTGCCAGCCTTATGTGTTAGCCGCCCTTTACCCTCAGGAAGATTCCTGGTGCTCATTTCTGTTAGAGGCTGAGCCGACCCCAGGGCCATAGTGCGGCTGGAAGGATTAGATCAGTTGTAAAATCGAATGACGTCATCGAAGTAGCGGCAGTGCTCATTTCGTATTTCAGCCGAAACACTGGCTATGCTGAGTGTTTTCGTGGTTTTTCTCAGCTCCTCCAGGCGAATATGGAGATAATAGCACATTAAGGCATCGACATTATTCTGTTAAATCCTTTCCAACTCATCTTTCATTACTTGTCCTTCAATTCCACGCTATATATTTTACATAAGCTTCTCCATGTGCTTAATTAATTGAACACGATACCGTAAAGAAATATGAGGTAGTGGACGTATTGCTCCACCATTATTGGCCTCGGCATCAGATGTGTGTGAGTGGTCAGCTTCATTTTCCGGCCGCTTTAACTCGGGGAAAGAACCTCCGGTACCCATGTATAGGAGGTTGGGTGGCCCCCAGGACCGGTCTGGAAGCTCTGAACATAAAATTCTTTTGCTCCTGCCAGGAACCGAACTCCGGCCGCTCAACCCATAACTCATCTCTACACCGACTGAGCTATCCCTGTTCCTAGTATACCTACTGAAAACATCTTAATATAAGTCACACAAACAAATTTAAAAAATAATTACGTAATGAGAAGACCATTTGTCAGCGCGCATGTTTCGTCAACGAAGTTTCTGAACAGATTTCATATTCTGTGGCGTTTATTCCGCAAGCGAACTACACCGACCGAGCGACCGCCGCTTGTCGGCGATGTTAGTGCAAACTTTAACACATAGAGCGTGTCGTGTGGTCAGCGCAACGAATCCCCACTGCCGTTAATTTTGGTTTTCTAGACTGGAACAGAGTTCATATGACCTCCTCAAAATTAAGAATTCAGTTTACGAACTTAGTACAGAAACAAATTATAATGAACTGCACTTGTTAATTAGCTGAATGCCTAAAGCATAACACAAAACAAAATGCCACATGAGGAAAACACACAAAATGAATCACAACACAGAACGTTTACATTAAACTGTTTAACGTGCCACAACATAGAACATTAAGTACACAGTCCTGACGTCAACATCCGGGTTGTAGAATATTACGTTTCAACGTAATAATAGTTGATAGACTGACTGTTCTATTTTCGTAAATGAACTTCCTGTGTAAACTCAGAGGTCAGTCGCCGGCTTCCCACCGCGGCGACCCGAGTTCAAGACCAGGTCAGATCATGTGGGATTTGTGGTGGACAAAGTGGCACTAGGGCAGATTTTCTGCAAGTACGTCGGTTTCCACTGCCAATTTTCATTCCGCTGACAGCTCCACGCTTACCATCTACCGTCCGGGGCCGGTACAATAGGTCAGTAGTGGCCGACGTACCAAGTGGACTCAGTCTCACCCCACCCCTAGAAACTAAAACTAAATACTGTAAACTGTATCACATGTACATGTACTGTGCAGTGCTTGATTCATGTATGTTAGTAGGAACAGATGGACGGAATATGTTTCAAAAGATTTCGATAGTAGTACCAGATCTCCCATTTTCCATACATTTGAATATTGTCAGTATTTGTTCTAGAAAATACAATGCACTGGCTTTCGCGCTTGTCTTGCCTCTCTCTTGTCCTCCTATGCCGAAAAACTAAGGACTAAGATGGAAACCAAAATCTAATATCTATTGATCGACCATTGTAAGCTTGAGCTAATATCTGTGTCGGGGGGGGGGGCGGCGTGAACAAGTTACCAGCTGTGGCTCTAGCTTAAAAACGCACGCATCCTTCCCAGAACTTTGCTTTTTATCTAAAAACAGTCAAATGGAATTTCTTCTTCAAAACTTAGAACAATTTTCTTTTTCTGGTGTGTTTTTTTTTGGGGGGGGGGGAGGATCGTCTCAATCCACTGACCTTCGGCTGATGGAGAATAAGACAAGCATGGTACACGTCCTACTCTCTCCTACTGGTGGTGTAATTACTGAATTGCAACCAGAAGCAAAAGGGAGGAGGAAACTGGAATTTTATATGCAAAAGATGAAGCGATAAACGAGAACCAAAAGTGGATATGAGTAGCAGTGTTCTAAGAATACCCTGAAGATAAGTGCTCCAATACGGCCTCCACACTTGATATCAGTGGAAATGTGATATAACGGTAAGACATTCTGTTTCGCCGTTGTGCTGTCCCAAGAAGGATTTGTGATTACGTTTATTGTATGACGGTGAATTTTACGGGACAACATTTCTTCTCCCTGAAATATGATTTGCCGGTCACGGTAGCCGAGCGGTCTAAGGCATGTACTGTCTTCGCTCGCTTGGAAACCGGGATCATGGGTTCGAATCCCACTCAGGGCATGGATGTTTAGTTTGTGTGTGTGCGTTTTTCTGTGTTTGTGTACAGGTAGAGGACTTGCGACGAGCTGATCACCCGCCCAAGGAGCCCTACCATATGTGTAAGATCTAGAAAAACAGAAGTGAACGGAGAAGTTCATGGAGGTAGGCCTAGGCCCACTGGGACTGTAGTGCCAAGGAAAAAAATGTGATTTACTTGGAATAATTGCAGTGATAACGGTATCATTACCAGAAAAATCGTGAAGATCCATGACACATCTTGAAAGGCTGATAGTCGCCTAGCTGATTCCAAAAATTCTCATACTTTTATAGAAATCGAAGGATCATTGCCATATTCAGAAAAGGCTACTTAAAATTAGACCTTATCCTCAGCTGAATACTGTCCACATCTTCAAATCCCATTCCCTTAAGATCCTTCTTAATATTGTCATGATTTGCGGGTGTGACTATAGACGGGGCACAAATTGGTGAATGGATTTATTTACCACTTATACACACCGCCAGGAAATACAACTAATTACCGCGCTATCTCTGAGTTCCACACTTTACACATTACCACAGCATCCGCCAAGCTTTTGTCCAGCCTGCTGTGTCATCAGCCGTTCCCTAGCAACGGCTTCTAACAGTGGAGATTATTCAGCTTCCGTGTTCACGTCGTTATTGCCCGGCGAATAACCAACAACTGAACTGTCAACTGAACTATAGTGCAATCACTTCTCAGCCTCCTTTGCAGAACTCAACTGACTCTTTGCTCCATCTGTCCGGGTTATAATATTTCGGCACAGAATACATAGAAAACATCGTTCTTCTATTGCTGTGTGCTTATTAATTGCAGCGGGAACGTTTTTACCAGCTGTTGCACTGAAATGGGTTGCATAACATTGTTTATTAAGAATCAGCTGCCCTAGAAAAGGGTGTAGTTTAGCGACCGTTACCCAGCAACGGGTCTACACGCTACAATACTTAAACTGGGAGCCCGGATAGGTCAGTGACTATACCGACTAGACTACTGGCTGAACGAATGATAGGCCCTCGATTCCCGGTAAGGGTAAGAGATTTTTCTTTCTCCTCAACGTCCACACGGATTCTGAGGTCCACCCAACCTGCTACTCATTGGGTACAGAATGTTTTCCCCGGAGAATTAAAGCGAAAGGGACGTGAAGCTGACCATTCACCTGTATCTAGCGCTGAGGCTAAGAACGTGTGGATTTATACCTCCACTCCCTCATATGTCATCATGGCGTGGTGTTTAGTTAAACACAGGGACAGCTTTATCTTTACCTTGCCTTGAGGTACGTAACACAACTGTGTACGAATTGTGGACGAGGAGCATGGATAGATGACATTAAAAGATGAAAATGTTTATGAAATGGCGTGCTTCTTCCCCTCCAGTCGGGTACTCCCCCTTGCATTGCCCCCACCCCTTTCACGGATATTCTCCGACATGAAATGTTGCCAACCTACGTCATATTCAAACAGCCGACATAAATTGCTGACTTTAGGGTATTTTTTTTACTAGTTCTACAGCCCCTTTGGGCCCTGGCTTCTGATTTTCAATTTCATGATTATTTTACAGACGGTAGGACTCCTTGGACGGGTAATCAGCTCATCGCAAGGGCTCTACCTAAACATAAGATAAGACAAACAGAATAAAAACATACACATATTAAACATCCATCATGCCTTATGTGGGATTCGAACCCACGATCCCGGTTTCCGAGCGAGCGAAGACAGTGCATGTCTCAGACCGCTCAGCTACCGTGACCGGCGATTTAAGTGTTTATCTGTGGTTAATAATTGATGCCAAGTCTGTTCTTAAATTGTTACACTGTGCGGTTATAGGTGATGTAGCAGACGTTTCGGAGGTTAATGCTCTACTCATCTTTAGGATCGACCATAACGATAGAGGTAGCATGTACCTCCGAATAGACAGTCAAATGACATCATCAACGATCAAACGTAAATATAAATACGTTTCCTTATCTCTGAAAGCAAGAGAGTAAAGAGGGACTGAATATGTAACGAACGTGTCCCTCGGGACCCTATCTGTACAAGCCTGAACCTACACGAAGTTATCTCAACTACAGCTACGCCTTAATATAATAAGTCACCCACCTGTTACTGTGCATTCAGTGTTACTCCGTCCGGTGTCAACAAGGTCGAATGGGTTCGGCACAAACACACACGTTGTATTCTGCCCTTATGTCACAATCACTACACCAACTTCAGAGTAATAAACGTAGCACATACTAGGCAACACTCAATTTATTTCACCTACAAGTTACTTTTTGCTCTAATTATGCGAAACACTTCAAATGCAGGTCACCAATAGCACGAACCAGGTTTTACCGCTCACGAGAAACAACGTGCTAGCCGGCCTCCACTGTTTTCTGACACTGCATGATGGGTAATGAGAAAAAGAGGTAGAGGGAGGGGGTTAGCTGCTTGGTTTGTCATACGATCGCATTGATAGAACTCGCTCGTGGATGCATATGCATCCCTCTGTACAGCGACAGACTGATGAGTAGTAGACTGACCTTCAAGAACGACACGTGGCGTTTGTAGAATAGCCTGCAACGCGCGATTTTGGCGCGCTTCAAAGCAGTGTAGCACTGGACGCGCTGAAACACCTGAAGATGGCCATCTATGGCCGAAACATGTTGTGTTTAACTGTTAAATGGTGAATATTTTAATAATTATTGCATTATTGACAGGCTGTGATACACAGACGTTTAATTAAAGATGTGCAACAGGATGTTGAAATACAGAAATGGTCTAACCAACTTCAATGAATTATTTTGAAGAATCTCATTTTAACTGATTATAACCTAATTTTTATTTCACGCATCCTCTTGTGTTATAATATACAATTTCTTTATTAAAACCATCATCATAACACAACTATATTAAGGTCAGTGCCTAGTTTGGCTCTGCTACATGTTTCGGCTACCAGAAGCCATCATCAGGCAAATACATGGCTAACCTATATACACCACTGAACTGCAGGACTATTAAAATTCAGTGGTGTATATAGGTTAGCCCTGTATTTGCCTGATGATGGCTTATGGTAGTAGAAACATGGAGCAGAGCCAAAATAGGCACTGACCTTGATGTTAGTTGTGTTGTGACGGTTTTAATAAAGAAATTGATTATAACCTATTTATATCTTTTGTTTTCTGTTACACAATTTTATGTTAGAATCACACCTGCAATACGTGAGAATGTAGACCATTGAAATACATATGGCTGCCAAATATAAAAGAACGCACTTTGTATGTATGTGTCCGCATTAGGACTCTCCTCCTCTCTCCTCTCCTCCCGGTTCCAGCTATGACGCAATTATTGGTTTTGGCGCCGAGTGTAGGTCCTGCATTGCGTCTCATAGCTCTGTGGTGGTATCTCCTCGCATCCCCGGATGTAAGTCATGGACCATTTACCTCCTCGGTCCCCGGGTTCGACTCGCCATGCCACCAAGAACACGTTAATTGGTGAGGATATTATTAAATGAAGTGTCTTCGCAAATCCTGCCCACTTTACTTTGGGTTCCGCGCTGCTGAACTCTCAGAACTCGTTAACACATTCGGGGAAGCGAGCAGACATGGATCCAGACAGGGAGAACGGGAAGTTCTCTAAATTGGAACATTCATCACACGAGTTGAATTGTAATGAGCAGTGCCGTCCGTCACCCGTGTTGCAGTGTTCCTACTTCACAGGATGGGTCCCACTTCACAAATGTATTTCAACCATTATTTCTCTCAAGCTATAGTTCTACAGCTCTTTGAACTTGGCCACTTTTTCAATTTCTTAATCCTATAAACTGTCGGTAGGACGCCTTGGACGGGGCATCATCCCGTCGCAAAACCGCTACCTACACACAGAACAATATAAACAGATTATTATACACAGACATATATTTCTTGAGTGGGATTCGAGGCCACGAGCCCAGCGTTCGAGAGAGCGAACTGTTCAAGCCTCAGACAGTGCGGCCACAGAGATCGGCTCAGCCATTATTTTTTTCCTTGGCACTACAGCCCCAGTGGGCCTAGGCCTACCTCCATGAACTCCGTTCACTTCGGTTTTTCTCGATCTTACACATTCGGTAGGACTCCTTGGGCGAGTGATCAGCTCGTCGCAAGGCCTCTACCTGTAGACAAACACAAAAAACGCACACAAACATCCATGCCCAAAGTGGGATTCGAACCCACGATCCCGGCTTCCGAACGAGCGAAGACAGTGCATGCCTTAGACCGCTCGGCTACCGTGACCGGCCAGTCATTATTTACCAACTGAAAATTTCATTAAATAATTTATAATTTGTATATGCTTCTGATGATGGTGTATAACACTCGGGATTACTGTTTTCTTTTTACCCACCTTTCGGTATTCTAAAGAACAGCGAAGACCACACCTACTCTGTCCAGAGATTGAGGTTAGCTCTTTCTAAAGACACAGCAGAGTAGGTGTCTTCCGTCCGCTCACCTGAGGATGTAAATAGATCCAGTTTCCGAAACGTTGTGTACTTTAGAACACAGGAGGATGGACGAAGTCCATAAACCCGAATTTCTCGTTTATTCTAAACAGCTGAATTAACTTTATCCCATATAAAATTTCGACTCGGAAGAACCATTTCAAGTTCCGTACGGTTCGTCTGACATCCTCCCTGAGGTTACTGTCCTTTCGGTCGGTCTCTCCAGAAGAATACCGGGAGAACAGATCCATATAAACCCCGACATCTTCTTTCCAAGACCTTGCTTATTCAACATTGGTTATCACCCGCCCAAATCATTCAATGTTATGAAACTGAATCGCCGTCGTTAAACAACAACGGAATAAGTTTGACCAGTAAATTAATGATATGTGTAATTTCCTGTGCTCACAATTTGTAAACATTATAAAATTCGCTGAATACTACAGAAGGGCAAAATCAACCAAAATCCTCTCAGTTCATTTTACTGTACGTGACCTCATGAGTTCGAACTAATTCTCTTTTAAATGCTCAGTAATTGTGCAGCTCATAAAGCAAATCGTTACAGGATTTGCAATGGCCTGTCCATAGTCCCCATCCTCAACCACTCCAACTCAATCCACATCGTCACATTTTATTTCTTGAAGATTTATTTTAATATTATCCACGTAAGATTTAACGGGCTGCGCAGCGTTATATCACTTCTTAACCTCACATCCTACAAAGCTAGAACGGTTATTTTCGACTTTTTAAAAAGGTTACTTTGTCTGTGATAAGAAACCCAGAAGACAGGCCGTGCCATAGCTCAGGCGGTTAGTCGCTGGCTTCCCACCGCGGCGGCCCGCGCTCGATCCCTGGTCAGGTCATATGATATTTGTGGTGGACAAAGTGGCGCTGGTGTAAGTTTTCTCCGAGTACTTCGGTCTCCCCTGCCAATCTTCATTCCACCAACTGCTCCACAATCACCCTCACCTATCATCTGGGGCTAGTACAATAAGCCATAAGTCGCCGCAGTACAAGGGACTTAGTCCCACCCCACGAACAGTAATAAAAAATAATAAAAAAAAACAGAATACAGAGAGCGCTGAGATAGGGTGGCCGAACAGTACGACAAAAGGGGACATTGCTGAAAAGTGTTTTACTGGACACCACCAGCAGAAGGAGAAGAAGAAGATGTAGCGAGCCTACAATAAAGTGAGTAACATAGGCCCTCCATTAATTGCATTGTAGAAGGTCGAGGTATTGAGAGATGAAACCTGGGGGAACTAATGAATGTGGAAATCAGAGACAACAAACTCATTTAGAGAAAAGGCGAACAAGAAAAAAGAGGAGGAGGAAAAGTGAAAGAAGGAGAATGAGAAGACGAAGATGCTCGGTATAAAAGAAGTTGTGGGAAGAATTAATAAAGTCAAAGTCAAAGTTATGTTACGAACGACGGTCAGTCGACCAGTCTGTCTCGGTGTCAAACACACATTTTGTATTTAAGACCAGATTTTTTCTTCTATCTGACAATTGTGGGTTTGTTGATGTCTCTGATGAGAGGACGAGTCCCTCTTTTACAGCAGACAGAATTAATCACCTAGTTTCTTTTCATTACATGGTCAGTACTTCATAAGGCACGCATCGCATAGAAAACACGGCGTCAAACAAGTTTTGAATGCAATGTTCCATGGCGGCTGACAGCCGGAAGAGTGGAGCCAGAAGATACGGCCGCTATTAGGCAATTGCTCGGCGAATTCGTTCTCGCGGCAACGAATACACAAGCCAAACAGTTGTTAGGGGGATACACAGACAGAAAAAAGATCTCATAAGCCTCTTATTATTTTTAAATAAGTGAAGTAGGCTAAAATATGGCGGGAAGTGAACTTCTACATACTAAGTACGCAGTCCGTTCATAATCCTTTCCCTCGCACTACAAGTACAAGGAAGAGAAGACAGGTAATATGCATTTGCCTTCCTCTGAAAACTCTGGAGACTATATGAAGTTGGACAACCACCTAACATCCACACAGCCAACGGCAACTGCATGCTTTTGTGGGACAAGGAACACAAGGAACATCGGTAATGAGCCCATGTCTTGTCTACGTTGAATAAGCTTTGTCTTCAAGCCCGTCACTGCCCAGCAGAAACAGCAGTCCCCGCGTAGACAGGGTGAGTAGTGGGTCTTGCCCTTAGGCGCTTATCTTCTGGAGGGAAAGTACAATCCAGATTGACATTTCATGTCAAAGGGAGAAGGGAGAACAGAAACCAAGGGAAAATTGGCTCAGATGACTTAATTGGGAGTAACTGAGAAAGTACGGCGTATACAACTGGCTTAACGAATACCTCAGCTCTATAGAGATGAATGAAGATACATTAAACTCCGTGACTTTAGTCCGCAAGCGAACTATACCGACCGAGCGACCGCCGTTTGTCGGCGAAGTTAATGCCAACTTTTGCGGATAAAGGGTATCGCGTGGTCAGCGCAATGGATCCCCACGGCCGTTAATCTCGTTTTTCTAGACCGGAGCCGCTATTTCTTTGAAATAGCTCCTCAATTATCCTCACAAGGCTGAGTGGACCTCGTTCCAGACCCACGACTCAGAAAATCTGGCAGCGCCGGGATCTCTGGTTATGTAGACAGGAACTCTGACTACTAGACCACAGGGGCGGTCATGATTGAAAATAAATTTAATTATGCAAAATATCAATGTACGATTTTGAGTATTTGTTTACTCCGGTGGAGTACACGTCTCGACTGCTTCGTCATCGCGTGGGATGCATGTCGGATCATTCTTGTGTGGGTTTGTTCACGTTGGATTGGAGTGTTGAGGTGCGGACGAATGCATCCACAAACCCCTAAAAGACCAGGCACGAAGATGCATCAAATGCTTATGAGGGGGAATGATACGGATCGTGGTTTTTCAGCCCAAGGGATCGGATGCAAGAGGCGGGAAGTGAAGAGCTGTCCGTGGGATGGATGGGCGGAGTTGCGGGGGAGAAGAGAATCAGTCTTCGGTTACCACCCAATACACATAAAGTCACACCCTACGTTCCATAAGCCAGAGCTTAACTCTCCCTTGAGTCGCAAGCCGAAATATCGGCCCATCAGATCACGTGTCTGCGTGTGTGTGTTTATGTTCGTGAGGAAATTAAGAACAGACAGAATTCTAGTAATGCTTGCTACCATTCACACAGAAATACTGGGTTTTCGGACTTTTTTTCCATCGTCTGATATTCTAGAGAATAGAAAACACGACGTTTCAGAAACTGGATCTGTTTCCGTCCTCAGGTGAATGTGGGTGAAGATACCTACTCAGTTGTGTCCCTTAGAAAGAGTTAACCTCAATCACTGGACAACAACTGTCAGACATATAAAGCTTTTTTTTGTATATTTTATTGTTATCTCCGGCCGGATTAGCGTGGTCTCACGTAATTAAATATCTGAGTTCAATGTGTTGACCAAAAAACTTCTGAAACACGGCGCTTCACAATTTCAGGAATTTCACGTGAATTTCCACAAATTTCAGGCAATATTCTCTACTGGATTATCACAATTAGGCCAGGCAATCCCAAGTTTTACGCAAAATGAGTTCCGAAAATGCTCATATATAATAATTTGATTTCCTCATTGTTTACTTTGTTAACAGCTCTCCGGAGGTCGCTATCCGAAATAGCCCTTAATTTTTCTAGAACATGTAGGCTTTATTTTCGAAAGGAGTAATAAATAACAAAAATTGAGGACAAATTGATTTGAGCCTATTAAAATGATAAGTAGCCATTCTAAATAAGATTGTTCTGTACAGCCTGTAACAAAATAACAAATATACAAACTTGTTGGGACAGCAGCAATTCAATAAAGACTGGGCTGAGATGAGATGACAAAACAAAATTAGTCTCACTGCCATTGCTTGGTTTTTAAATATATATAATGGCACATAAATTCAGAACGTCACAGTAAGCCAGTTAAGACGCGCCGTAGTACACCCTTTTAACAGCATACCTGTGGAAGAAGTAGCCAGCAATCGCTGAAGTCGTAAGTCTTGAAGAAGTGTTTGATTATTTCAGACCGCCCGCCTTCTGGTGGAATATTTTATTGCTCTCGTTAGCGACTACTTTGCATTTTTTGTTTAGTTTTTTTTCCTCTATCCCTTAACTAGTTCCCATGTCGGAATTTTGGTACCGTACACCTAGCTGATTGCTTTTGTTGGGTGGATACTAGTAGCTCCTTTGTCTTAGAGCCACTGAAATAATTGTTTCTGTCTTCCGAACGGCCTCTGGTAGAACCGTACATCCTTTTGAATTGTACACGAGCATTGAAAGGAGATTTACAGCTTGGTCCCTTCACCACGTTGGAGATGTGAAAGTCGGTACCAATTACTGTGTGAGTGAAATGGAGTATTTGTATTATCTAAATATTACTTCGTAATTTTCCTTTTTTTTTCTGCTTTGGAAAGGTTAAGTAAAGCAATTCTAAGCTGCGACTTTAAAGTCAAACCAATGCGCGTGTGAGAATGTTCTCTAGAACATAACGCGGGCTGGTTATAACCATAAAATGATGGAATTTCTCAGCTGGTATAGCGACAGGCTGCTATCTGGATGGCCGGGGTTACATTCCCGACGGGATCAGAGATTTTTATCTCCTCCACAGCGTCCAGACCGGCTCTGAGGACCACCCAGTCTCCTATCCAATGGGTACCGGGGGCTCTTTCCTCAAGGATAAAGAAGTTTGGGAGTGAACCTGACCACTTACCTCCAACTTTTGCCAAAATGGAGTCATACCTCCACTCCTTGATACGTCTTTATGGCATGATGCTTAATTAATTGAGTACAGAAACAATTTAACCTGTACCTTTATAGTTTTAGGCAGACCACAACGTAATCTGATTGTATTATCTGTCCATTAAAAGGTAAAAGCAAAGGTTAAGTTGTTCCTGTGCTTAACTAATTAAACACTTATGCCATGAAGACGTATGGGGGAGAGGATGTATAGATCCACATTCTCTTGACTTCAGCACTAACTCGAAGCGAGTTGCCAGCTTCACGCCCCTACCGCATTAACCCCTGTACCCATTAAACAGGAAGTTAGGTGGACCCCAGAGACGGGCTGGACGAGATGGACAAGTGAAAATTCTTAAACCTACCGGTGACTCTAACTCCGATCCCTCGGTCGTCCAGCCCATAGCCCGTCTCTATACCGACTGAGCTATCCCGGCTCTGTTACCGGTCCATTAGTTTGGGAAATGAAACATGTACAAGGACATAACAGACCCGATCTCAGGGTTATGAGTCTAATTTAGACATTTTATGCAAATAACACATAATAATATTGCGTATCGTCTAACAAATATTAATACTGCGAGATGAGAACCCCTGGAATCGAATGACATCCCGAAAGATAGTATTCACTGTAGTCACCGCTGCTGGGACGCCAAATCAAACATACTGTGGCAGATATGCTCAAAGCAAGAACTGTGGAGGCAGAGAAACAGCCTCTGCTAAAGAACGGCTGAGACAGCATTCGTTTCTGGGCAACGGCCGCAGACGAACATGTGCCCGCGGCTATAGTCAACACGCAAAAGTGGAAGTGCTATTGGAAACGGTGTTTTCTACGGTGATCCGTGCCGATGGGTTATAAGGATGACAACTGGAGCAAGATTTGAGCAGTTGAAAAGGAGCCGCCATTCAAAGAGGACTTGAGCAACGAAGCAGAAAAATAGCCATTGTTAGAAGCCGTTACCAGGCAAATATAAAAGACACTGGAGGCTGGGAAAGACTTTCGTGATTTGAAAAGTGTGGGAATTAGTGATAGCGCTATAATTAAGTAGAATTACGTGTTGCGTGCTGAAGTGGTCAATAAATCCAATATCCAATCAAAAACCCCGCCAATTATCACACTCATACACGTGACTGTATATGCTACATTTTTGTATACTGACTTTACAGTGTATTTTCGGTAATGTTTATTTAGACTAATTTCATCAGTGAGTGCCGCTGGTTCACAAACACATCGTTCTAACTCTAACATTTTCTTGCATCCAACTATATTATGTAGAAAAATGGAAGTTCAACAAGGTCTTGTCTGGGGTTCAGTCATGTCACAGCCAGTAGTCCGAGAAGATTTTATCGTGCTTGTCCCCGACATGGCTTCAGACCGTATATAAAATAAAGTTATCTTAGCTGCTCCACAAATGCACTCGTTCGATCAGTTCAATTTACAACAATCAGCGACATCTGGTAGAAATGGATTTACTTGTCATGTGCGTTCCCGCGTATCGCGTCTGATTTAAAGTTAACCTACTTCAATTTCATGACCTACTCGCTTTCATTACAGTGCGACACTTTAAATTCAGCATGAAATTAGGTGGGCCATGTGTTAAGTGAGATTTCTGTTTCTCACGGGGCTGAATAAGACCACTGTTTTCTGGAATGTAAAGCAATGTAATGTGGTTGAACGTTATCAACATTTCGAAGGAACATGCTGCTTCCATCATCATGATATAATTTACCCTGAAGTTGGAGGCAGCAAATTCCTTTGAGATGCTGGAAACTTTCCATCTTCAAATTAGAGCTCTTTTTCTCTGAATATGGACTAAGCTATTTCTTCCGAAATACTGATAATTTTCTAATAGATTTGTTACCTCTATCTTTGCAGGAGATGTCTTATTCCTTGATGACGGAGGCAGTAGATTCCTTTGAAACCTTGGTAACATTCTATCAGATTTCATGCCTCCATCTTCAAATTAGAGCACTTTTTTCCCTGAAGATGGAGCAAGCTGATTCCTCTGAAATAATGATCATTTTCTAAGAGACTTGCTACTTTCATCTTTAGAGCAGGTGTCCTATTTCCTGAATATGAAGGCAGCAGATCTCCCTGAAACTGTGGTAAAGTTCTACTCGACTTGATGTCTCCATCTTCAGGGCAGGTTTCTTCTTCCCTGAAGATGGAGCAGTTTGGTCATGCCACAGCCTCTGCAGACGTGATGACGAAGGGAGAAATCTTACCTTTGCCAGGAATGAGGACTAGATCATCAAAATGCCTTACAGGACGTGAGGCCATGCAGCCTGATAGATGTGTGCAGACGCGTGGCTGCAACACGATACCTTCGTCTTCGACCCTGGAAATGGAGAGCCGAGCAGGTTAGTCTACAGGCAAATTTTTTACTAATATTCGGGAGGTGTTCGGTTCAAATTTTGACAGGGACACCCGCTATGATGACTGAGGTTTTTCGTGGTATACGCCAGTCCCTCCACAAAAATTCCGGGACAGTATCTAGACGCTTCATTCTAAATCCTTCTAAATTCATCATTCATCATTCTTACCATCCAAAGCTATAGAGTCTGTTAAATAAACCTCAAATAAATATTGTGATATGTAGACCCGTTGCTGGAAATGACAGCGAGATAAGAAAATATACAATTGTAAACAGCAACAAAACAATGAGGTTTTCTGTGGCGTTCGTGTCGCGATGTTAAAAGCAGGAGAACAATGAATTAGTTATAAGACAGTTGCCAGCCGGCAAGAACGTGAGCAAGGAAGCAGAGGACATTGTTGGAAGCCGTTACCAGGTGACAACTGGTGAAGACAGTAATGAACTGTAGATTGTGTAAATTAACGGTAGCGCTATAGTTACNTACCAGGTGACAACTGGTGAAGACACAACAGACTGAGAAGACTTAGTACGTGCTGTAATGAACTGTAGATTGTGTAAATTAACGGTAGCGCTATAGTTACTCATAGTGACGTTCTGTAAGTGTTCAACAAATCCGACACCAATCCAAACCCCGTCTATAGTTACATTCCGTGCACGTAACAATATATACATGTTAAATTTTATGTTCTTACGGAGGTAACTACTTCGTTATGACGCCATACAATCTGGTATAAATCTGTTGACGTTTCGGAGGTTGTACAGTGCCTCCATCTTAAGAGATTGCTTGCTTTTCTTACTCTTAAATCCTGAAAGAACGTACCTACGGTTCGCATGTAAGTTTCTGCAAGGCTACCAGGCGTCACATACCAAAAGATGTTACTCGTCAAACAATTTCATCCTTGCCGCCATAAATTCTCGAACTTCACTACTCTTAGTCCCTTTAAGTTTGGGTAATGACGTGACGAACTGCATGAAATTTGAAGAATGCCGTCTTCTGGGACGTGGCGCTGGGTGGATATTGTGTAAGCCGACGTTTCGGAGGAACCTATCGCTTCCAACTTAATCTACTAATCAAGATGGAGGCGATAGGTTCTTCCGAAACGTCGGTTTACACAATATCTATACGGCGCCACATTCCAGAAGACGGCAGATGAAGATGGAGACGATAGGTTCCTCCGAAACGTCGGTTTACATAATATCTACACGNTTCACATCCCAGAAGACGGCAGATGAAGATGGAGGCGATAGGTTCTTCCGAAACGTCGGTTTACACAATATCTATACGGCGCCACATTCCAGAAGACGGCAGATGAAGATGGAGACGATAGGTTCCTCCGAAACGTCGGTTTACATAATATCTACACGACGCTACATCCCAGAAAACGGCAAATGAAGATGGGGGCGATAGGTTCCTCCGAAGCATCGGTTTACCCAATATCTACACGACGTCACATCCCAGAAGACGGCAAATGAAGATGGGGGCGATAGGTTCCTCCGAAGCATCGGTTTACCCAATATCTACACGGCGTCACATCCCAGAAGACTGCATTCTTCATAGTTACCGCCGTACAGACCTCAAATCTTGCATGAATTTTCGTTAGCTCAGGATGTGGGGAACTGCCACGGAATCAAGGACAGTCCTGTGTTCCTTATGATGATCTTATCGGCATGGGTGTGCCTTGAGTGACTGCTGTAGCTAAGTCACTGAAAGGAGCGCTTGTACGAAGATGGGAACTTCGCGGAGTGGCCGTCTGTCCAGTGCATAACAATAGTACGAGGAATTGTGACGCTACTGCTCAACTTAATCAACGTCCTGCTACTGATAAAAGTTGCAGTAGCAATATATAAAGCGAAACAGAATTCTGACTCCATGGGAAACCCGTCGTGTTGCGAACACACGCTGCGTTCAAATTTCTTATCAGACACTTCGTCTGAAGCTCAACCTTCGCAACAAAGCTGAGCTCTCTTACATTTCTTTATTAATCCTACACTCCCTTTTGTCAATGTGACTCCAACAAAATGTGATATGTCCAACATATCTCTCTGATGATTCTTAAAGTATATTTTCCCCAGCCGCTACAACGGGGAAAAACAAATTGTTTGTCAGGACGTGAGGCTTGATTAAGATGAAACAATAAAATATGCCTAGGTCCGACAGTACCGTATTTGCTAGCACAGTGAACATGGCATTCTTCGCCATACAACGATGTCCATGCAATAGCGAATTCACGGCTTGTCACAAAATAATTATTAGTTAGTAGCAATTATAGATAGTATATAAAATTTTGAGATGGGAAAGTTAAGGGAGGAACATAGACTGGGGGTGTTTGTGAACAGGGTGTTAAGGAGAATATTAGGATCGGAGAGAGATGAAGTGACAGGAGGCTGGAGAAAACTGCATAATGAGGAGCTTCATAACTTGTACTCTTCCCCAGGTATAATTAGAATGATCAAGTCAAGGAGGATGAGGTGAGCAGGGCATGTAGCACGAATGGGGGAGAAGAGGAATGCATATAGGATATTGGTGTGAAAGCCACAAGGAAGGAGACCACTATGAAGACCAAGGCGTAGGTGGATGGAAAATATTAAAATGGATCTTAGAGAGATATGATGCTATGGTTTGGATTGAATTGATCTGGCTCAGGATAGGGACCAGTGGAGGTGTCTTGTGAACATGGTAATGAACCTTCGGGTTTCATAAAACGCTGGGAAGTTCTTGAGCAGTTGCAGAATTGGCGGATCCTCAAGAAGGGTTCAGCTCCATCAGTGAGTGAGTGAGTGAGTGACGTAAAGTGTTTGAGAATTGGCTTAGTATAACTCTCGGGATATCTATAAAACAAATATAAGTTTAATTTGATTTGTCTCATTCTGGTCCGTCACACTATTAATTACAAAGTTGATAATTTTCAGTCCAGTGTGACATACAAGTTTACAACACTTCAGTCTTTATTCACCTTACATGTTTCGATCGTAGTGGTGCACCTCTGAGGATGATTCTTTTGAATCGAAACATGTAAGGTGAATAAAGACTGAAGTGTTGTAAACTTGTATGTCACACTGGACTGAAAATTGTCCACTTTGTAAATATAAGTTTGTTTATAAGTTTTGAGGAGGCCGGGTTAGCTCAGTCTACTACGGTCTACAGGCTGGATCGTCGAGGATTCGGATTTCTATTCCCGGCAAGGGTCAAGGGATCTTTCTTGAATCTGCAGCGTCCAGCCCGGCTATGGGACTCACCCAGCCTCCCGTCCACCGATTTCTCTATCCTCGGAGTTAAAGCGGCCGGGGTATGAAGCTTACGACTCACTTCCATCTAGTACCATAATTCTTGCAAAAAGAAAACCGTAACTTTAACTTATAAATTCTGAGGTTATCATAGAGGTAGTTGTTCAGTTTGTAGCATTCTGTTGTGTGACACCAACTAGTCCTGTAAGTGGTTACTGATATTTCGGAGGAATAAACTTCAACCCTGAAACGGGAAGCAAAATATTCATCCAAAACATCAGTACCCACCTACGAGACTACGATGTGTCAACGCCCCCCCCCTTATCTTAAAATATACGAGGTTATTCGAAAAGGAACCTTCGCTGAGCAGTTAACGAAACAAGCAATAAAGAAATTAATACATGCAAAAAGTACGTACTCGTACATACTTTAGCTACATCTCAACATAGTCACCGCCGGAGTTGAGGCACTTGTATTTGTGAGTAAGTTCTTGTATACATGGCAAAGAAGTCTGCCGCTTGTGAGCTCAGCCCCGTTTTGTATTGCGAAACACTATAAAACACTGTATAGGACCATTCGTAACAAAAGGCGTGGAATGCTGACACCCGATGACAATGTGCATCCGCATACAGTTGTTCGCACTCCAGCATTGCTGGAGCATTTCAACTGGGAGTTGTTTGACGACAATTCTTACAGCTCTGATCTCGCTCCGAGCGACTATTACCTGTTTACTTACCTGAAGAACTGGTTTGGATCACAGCGCTTCAACAATAATGTGAAGCTGATCGTGTCAAAACGTGGCTGAGCTCACAGGCAGCAGACTTCTTTCACAGAGGCATACAAAAACTTCTTCCCCGATACGACAAATACCTCAGTTCCGGCAGTCATAAGTTTGAAAAGTAGCGTAACTAGGTACGTATTTTTATATATAATATAATTATTCTTCGTTGCTTGTTTTCTTGATAGCTCAAAGGAGATTACTTTCCTAATAGCCCTCGTAGCATCTCTAGCTACTGACCTTTAAACTTTCTTTTCCTTCCTCTCACTTGTTCAGCCTTTAGGGGGTTAAAACCTCATCTTGTACTTCCGATCCTTTTTGAGTTACGAGGAGATTTCCAGGAAATTTACCGTGCAAATTGGGGCATACCTGTGTCGGATATGTAACAGTGATTTACCTGCGCGTCATGTGCTTTGATCTTCAGAATTCTACGTGCTTGAGCGGGCAAGGCACTCCGCACTACATTCTTGAGTGAGGAAAAAGACAAATAGAGGACAGCAAGATGTTGTTAATCACTAGGCAAACACATGGGCAGGAGAGTGGGGTTACTGTCTGAGCGTCGATGTGCTCATGTGCAAGTTAACATGACGGTCTGAAGGCTGCTTCACACGATCCATGAATTATGCATCAGCACTGCCACATTCACCTCCATCGTGCGAATTATTACAATGAGCCACTGTGATGTTCCACTGTGAGTCCGACCGCGGTATAGTAATCCCTCAGCTCCTGAAACTTACGAACATCGATGGCCAACACTGACATCAGAGCTCTCTGCCTTTAAGGGGCCCATACACGTACGAGTCTGTCTCAGCGAGATTGACTTGGGTGACGGGCTTGGATTAATTTCACCACAAAAGCATGAGCTGATTCCCAACTTTGCGACCCACACACGGACGAGTTTGGCTCATTGGAACCCGAGCCGAGTCGGACTCGCGAGCCAGACTCGTACATGTATGGGCCCATTTAGAAATCCATGGCGATAGCAACATTCTGGTCAGGCGCGCTATAAGTTGCGTGGTTTATTTGCGAACTATTCCTCTACCTAACTACAAATACACGCTTCGATAGCTAGAGTTGAGATGAAGATCTGACAACAGTGCTACATTCTTCAAGCCGAACTGGAGATTGCTACGCCACATGCAGGGTTCATTAAGTCGCGGTTTCACTGTAGGTTAAAGGTAAAGATTACGTTTTACTTATTATGTCTCGGGGGTTAATACTATTCCCGCCTTTAGGTCATCTTCATTTACAGACAAATATATTATTTTATTCAGGATATTAGCGGCAACCGGCCAGCATTTCTACTCCCCCGTACGTTAAGCACGGTCTGATGTTTAAACACAGAGACAACTCTTTCTGACTTTGTAAATTGGGTTATAAAATGTGTGGACTTCATCATAGACTAAATATTGTTACTGTACGCAGGAGTCACTACATCCATGATAAATCCAAGTTCTCACCCTCATGTCCTTCTGCTAAAGTAAGGTAAGGTAAAGCTATTCCTGTAACAGGCCTTGAAGGTCCATAGGGTTCTGAGACTTCGAGGCTCCCACATTTTCTAGACAGTCTGTTCACAGATGGAGGTTGTCAACCTTACTCGCCGGCCTCCCTTTCCCCCCCCCCCAAGATTCCTGGTACTCATCTCTGTTAGAGACTGAGCCGACCACGTGGCCATAGTGTGGCTGGATTAGGTCAACTGAAAAGTCCAATGACATCGGGGTTCGAACCTGCTACCTTCGGTTTGTAGCATAGTGACTCAAGCAACTACGCTACAGCGTGCCCCCTGCTACTTGAAATAAAGTAATAATAATAATAATAACAACATTAATAATAATAATAACAACAATAGTAATAATAATAATAATAATTTTTGCTTAATTTAAAACTTATTCCTTATTCATGTTACACAGCTTCGTTCCAGCCGCACTATGGCCCTGGGGTCGACACAGCCTCTAACAGAAATGAGTACCAGGTATATTATTGGGGGTAAAGTGAGGCCGGCGCGTAGGGCTGACAACCTTGCCGCCATCTATGAGCCGATTGTCTAGATAACTTGGGAGCCTCAACGTCTCACAACTCTATCGGCCTCCACGGCCTGTTACAGGGATAGCTTTACTTAAACTCACCGCCATCTATGAGCCGATTGTCTAGATAACGTGGGAGCCTCAACGTCTCACAAGCCTATGGGCCTCCACGACATGTTACAGGAATGGCTTTAACTTATTTTACACAGCTTCGAACAGTACGATTTATATGATGAACTGGAAGGGACCTGGAAGGAACAGATCGTGGCCTAATCGAGAAAACCTATCAGAATAGCCAACCTTCTAGTTGAGAGCACCTACCGAACACAAATGTAGGGGGTTGCCAACACACCAACCTGCTCAGTAGCAGAGGTAAAGTTGCCTCTACACTGATTATGCTCAACGTCAAGAAAACGTGTGAGGAAAGGAGTTATAATCCCAGGCAATCCTAACTTTGGCGCTAGACAGAGGTGAGCGGTCAGTTTCACGTCCCGGCTGCTGCACCCACTGGTTACGAGTTCTGGTAGGCACCAAGGCTGGTCTGAGAGCTGTGGATAAAAGAAAATGGAGCCCCGATTCGTCGATCGTCCATTCTGTAGTCTAGTCGCTATGTCAACTTATATATTTCAGTTAAATTTATCTTCTAAGATCCATTTTAATATTATCCTTCAATATATACTTAAGTGTCTCAAGTAGGTCTATTTTCTTATGGTTTTTCGATTACAACTTTGTGTTATATTTTTTTATGTGGATGCCATTAGACTTATTTACTCTAAAGAAATGAATATAATAAACTGTTCCCATTTGTCAAACAACCATCAAAATGCAAATGATGTAAACTCTTGTGTTTCTGTGCTAACCATTACATTTAATTACAGGTTTAGGCAGTTCATTGCCTTCAGGCAGGCTCTTGCAGCAAGGCTGGACAACGTTTCCAACGTTAGTTTCTTCGCTAATGGATTCTGTATTCGGGCTGCCTGCTTGTATTTCACGGTCATAGTGTGTTAAGTACACGACTAATGGGACTATCTATCGGAAATGTTTTCGGAGAGATTACACAGTGGCTAATCAAAGTGAAAAGAACATTGAAATTCCCACCCCTTCTCACAGTCGGCAATACCTAAGCCACCTCATACAGCCTGCAAACACTGTCAATTTGTTCAGGTGATTTTCATATGTCGTGTTCCCTTCTTCGGAACACCAAATCCTGTCTTTTCAGTGTAAATAAAGTAAAAGAGGGGAAAAAAATACCATCAACTCTGTTGTTTACATCCATTGGCATCTGGCGCCAACTTACAAATGAGTTATGCCTTTTGGTTTTTGTGCCCAGAAGTCGGGACGTTGTGTCCACATTGCACGGGACGTACAGTCAGTTGCGAGTTACACTCTCACGTTCATCTCATGGACAAGGACTGATACTTCATTCTCTAAATATCAGGCTTATTTAGCGACGACTTTTCAGCTGTATAGGTTATATAATTTCAAACAGAAGGATACAGTGGGAAGAAGAAAGTGGCCTTGATTTGTCACTATAATACCGACACAAACATAACTTCCACTGCTGCCATCTTCTGCTCAAAACCGTAATTACTTGCTAACATACACAACGACAGAATAACTGCAGAACAGTAAGCCTCAGTCGTTCATATTTAGAGGTCCGCCTCTGTGGCCAAGTGGTCAGAGTTCCTGACTACAGATCCAAAGGTCCGGGTTCGATTCCAGGAGCTACCAGATTTTCTGAGAAGTGGTTCTAGAACGGGGTTCAGTCAGCCTCGTGAGGATAACTGAGGAGCTCTTTCAAATAAATAGCGATTCCTATATAGAAAACTGAAATTAATGGCCGTGGGGATTCGTTGCGCTGACCACAGAGGCAGTAACTTCGCCGACAAGTGGCGGTCGCTCGGTCGGTATAGTTCGCTTGTGGACTAAAACCATGGAGTTTGTTTTGTTTGTTTGATCATGTTTAGGGATGTCGACAAGTCATCTGTGCCCAAAATATGGCAGGTTCGGGTAACATGACTACCCCTACATTATGTGGTTTCCAACACCATGACAGATGAAATGAGTTGATGTAAGGTTTACAGCGGTTTGTCTGTGTGTGCATTAAAGATGTCCATCAGCAGAGACATGGAAGCAAAGGGGACAGGCGGATTCTTGACACAAGAAGTGAAAAGTCAACACAGCTACCCCAAGTAGCAACCACGAAGCGATAAACAAGGAAGATGACATTACCTTAGGATGACAACGGGTCTGGACATCCCAGTAGCACCAACACAAACCGCCACAGCAAACCACTTAGGTGCGTCTTGTTTTAAAACTCCTCTAGTACAAAGTGGTTACAAGCGGGGAGGGAGGAACAACGACAGGAGTGTCATGTGACATATGCGTTCTACCGTTGCGGTCAAAATATTTTCATCTGGTCCTTTTTTTTTTTTTTTTGCTTCCTGTTTGGCAACGGTATGTATTTGTTTCGAGGCTTTGAATTTGTGTCAATATGAAAAGTCTGGGATTTCAGCTCCGAATCTGTAACTCATTGTACCTACCCACTGTTCCCTTGTAAATGAAGGACACAAATGTCAAGAAACATGCAACGGAACTGACTTATGCTGCCATCTATCGAGGTCAGTTTATAATCGTTATAATAAAACCTTTGATTACAAATTAGTATTGGGGAATCGACTGCAGATATGCGATCGTAACCGTTTGTCACCAAAACTTAAGGTTCAATCGATAGTACTATTTCGAAATTAGAAAGTACTGGGTTCAAATCTGTTTATCATGGATTTCCTCAGTCGCTCCAGAGAAATGTCGCTATATTGTCTCAAATTATACCATGACCGTTTTCTTCTATATCCTTTCAAGTGAACTAACCACAATTATATTTCCATTCGACATTATGCAGCGTGCTTCATAAAGTATAAATAAATAAATATGATCTTCTCTGTGTCCACTCTTATGTCTACATGTTTCGGTATTGAAAAGACAAAACTAATTTCGATACAAATTGGTTTACGTTGAAAGATGTCATGCGATGGTTTACATCGGTACAACGTAACACTTCATACCGTACCTTGTAGATTATGACACCGTGTAGCCTAGTAAGTGGGTAGCAATATTTGGAGAAAACCATTGCCGCATTTTCAAGTAGAAAGTTTAGAAACAAGGACAGTAGTGGAACCTTTTTCTTTGAAAATTCAGCTATTTTTATAATTTCTATTTTAAAATTTTTTAAACAGAGTAAAATACATACACACAAGCATCAGACCTTGCATTTCCTCTTCATAAATTTTCTCCATTTTCATGTGTATTACTTTGCGTGGTGGGCACGCGGTAGCGTAGTTGATTGAGGCACTAAGCCACAAGCCGGAAGGTCGCGGAGTCCTGCCCGATGAGGTCATCGGATTTTTCAATTGACCTAATCCTTCCAGCTGCACTATGGCCCTGCGGTCGATTCAGCCTCTAACAGAAATGAGCACCAGGAATCTTCCTGGGGGTAAAGGGTTGCCTGCTAGTAAGGCTGACAACCTCACCGCCATCTTTGAGCCGATTATCTAGAAAATGTGGGAGCCTCGACGTCTCACAACCCTATGGGCCACCACGGCCTGTTATAAGGATAGCTTTACCTTCTGTAACTTTACTTTATTTTCACTGTCTGATAAAAACAATTCCATGTAGAAATATAATGTAGAAAATGATTGGATTTTTTATCAAGAATTTCACCAATAGAGGGGCAGACACCGAAAGTGTCAGAAAATTATTATCTCCCTTACGCCTTCTCTTACATCTGTACGTTCCACAAATGCACATTTGATTTGTTGGTGCTGGTCCTTTTATTTTCTCTATAGGGTCACGGAATTGAAATGTCGGAAACTTAAAGTAGAGCTATTCTGCAGGGATTCTGCAGGCACTACTCTGTAATATCATACGCCTTCTCAGCTTTCCACTATAGGCATACAGAGACCATACATTGCAGCACAGTCTATGCTGCAGGGAACGCTTACTTATATCTCAGTACTGGGAAATACTCAGCGGAAAATACATCTTTCTCTTCACTGACAGTGGAATAATAGTTACTGTGTTGTCAGGAGGGTAAACCTCTCGTGAATTGTTTTTTATTTCTTGGCACTACAGCCCCAGTGGGCCTAGGCCTACCTCCATGAACTTCTCCGTTCACTTCGGTTTCTCTAGATCTTACACATTCGGTAGGACTCCTTGGGCGAGTGATCAGCTCGTCGCAAGGCCTCTACCTGTAGACAAACACAGAAAAACGCACTCACACAAACTAAACCCCCATGCCCTGAGTGGGACTGGAACCCACGATCCCGGTTTCCAAGCTAGCGAAGACAGTACATACCTTAGACCGCTCAGCTACCGTGACCGGCCCTCTCGTGAATTACATACTCATATTTGATCTGAGGTTCCCACTGCGGAGACTATGAAGAGTATTATATTGTGACGTGTATATCTGTTGGTAGGCAAAGGCTGGGTAAACACAGTCCCGCGACATTAGGAGATCCATTGCTAGGTAACGGACCAATAAACAGGCCTCCTTAACAATACTGTGGTGTTTTCCGTATGGTTCGTGCAGAGGGGTTAAAAAGAGATATAGAAGGTAGCTTGAGGTGTAGAGAACAGAAGTCAAGTCGATTCTTTGGAAAGGGCAGCTGTAGAAATGGCAAGAAAGGGATTAGGTGGTGAGGGAAGATTTCATATGCGATTTGAAGTAACACTGAAACTGTTATAAATCCGTAATCAGGGTACGACTAGCGTAGAACCCTGGTGTGTGTGTGCAACGGTGAATTGTGAAGTGTGTACAGCAGGGCCAGCGGTTTGTTACTTGTAGTCCCGAGTTGTGTGAATGTTAAGGTGTAACAAATCGAATCATCGAATCCAAAACCAGTCTTATAAATCACCCTACAAGTAACAATATATTCTGATGACATGGTAGAGTTTGGTAGAAATTTAAAGAATAGTGATTAGATATAACAGAATTAATAATTCACAATATCAGTATATAAATCGAAATGAAATGTTGCTATTTCAAAATCTGGAGGTTTTCATTTACAATAGACACGTGAATACAAATACACTTAGAATTATTGTCGACTCAGGTTGGCTTTGTGTCGGTGTCAATATTGAAACGAATGCACCATCAAGAACTGTGAAAGCAGTAGCAGAAGTAGCAGACGCCTGAGCAAACAAAACTCCTCTGGGGGGAGAGTAAGAGTTTTATGTTGACAGATTTCTCACTTAAGTTTAGTATAGCTCACAGCAAAAGTCATCAATTCTGTTAGACATTTGCCTGCGACGGAAACTCACAAAAACGGGGCTGTACGTAACATGGTAGTCTGCATAATTTTACTCATTTAATTATGTAGGCTACAGTCTGTATATTTTAAGCAGGTAGCCTATTAAGAAAAGGGAATATTTCTGAGTTATAAGTTTATATTGTAACATATTATTTATGAGATATATAATTCGAAAAGAACAGGTTTCATGAAAAATATTTATTCTGACAATTATTACTTTGAATCTGAAATGATTTAAACGATCCAAGAGTAGTCTTTCTAATGAGACCGTGTTTTATTCAATTGTTGATCCGTGTTTCTTTATGGTCAGGTGATTCCGAGCACAAAGACGTGAAAATAAAACGTGTTAACTGGTGTATAAAAATTAAATACGTCAATTCCTTTCTGTTCTTCTCTTAACTTTTAAATTGTTTTTAATTATAACAATCCAGCCTTTAACTAGCTCTATAAATCAGGACTAGAAATATCCTAAAAATAATTTGGAAAACGTCGGATAAAATAGGGGACCATCGTAAAAGAAAATTCGGTCTAACCAAGTCCGCAAACCTTTGTTTGTCTCTAAAAAAACCGATATAAAAGGCAAAGATTCTTCTCTTGGCAACAGCAAACTAAGGCTAATGAAACAAAAACAAGATTTCGAGGAATAAGATTCTTTGAACAACAAAAATATCTTATAACAAATTGGTTATATACGCAGATCGAGTGTTGAAATAGTTGAAAATATGGGCAATGATAAAAATATTATGAAGTTGCAGAAGACTGAATGGGCAATACAGAGAACATAAAGAAGCAGATACAATAGTAATTAGAGTTCTACAGTGTACTGACAAGACAGTGATACAAGTCTCGGAAGTCTGGGTCGCAAGGAAAGAAGAAGCAGAAGCGAATCAAGGCAGGAGAAATGTGTACTCACTGCCCCAGAGTTCCTGGCTTCAGGTCCAGAGGTCCCGGTTCGATTCCCGGCGCTACCAGATATTTTTCTGAGAAGTAGCGGGTCTGAAATGTGATTCACTCAGCCTCGTGAGGATAACTGAGGAGCTATTTCAAGGAAATAGTGGCTCCGGTCTCGAAAACCGAAATTAACAGCCGTGGGGATTCGTTGCGCTGACCACGCGACACCGCTAAAGTTGGCACTAACTTCACCGACAAGCGGCAGTCACTTGGTCGGTGTAGTTCGCTTGCAGACTCAAGCCACGGAGTTTATTATTTTAGACAATTGGTATTATTGTCGCCGAGAGGACGAATTGTGAAGATATTATATATTATCTTGAGATATAAGTATAACTGACAAGCTCTCAAGTTGCAGATATAAATAACAAGGAAAGCACAATAGACCACTGTAGGTCGCGGTGCAAGGGCCGAGAAGGCCCACCCCTCGTACATTAATTCATTCAAATAACTGGGAAACGTAAGAACTATGACAGAGAACATAATTCCAGATGGAGAAGAAGAAGAGAAGTTGCACGACCAAAGAAGAGATGGATCGATCAGGAATAATTACGATGGAAGCGGAACAGATATATAGTCTGTGAAGGTGATGATGAAATACAGTACGAGTAGAATGAGCAGTACTGTATTTAAGCATTATGTTACGTTAATAACAACCACCACAAGGGAAAACAACACCACCTTAGGCAGGCGCACTGAATGAGATACAGGTTAGGGACAAACGTAACCACAACAACGGGCTTACGCGCGGAAATCAACACGCGAACACCCAGGACGCCACAGCTTTAAAAATCCAAAGAGAGGGATACTGAACTATACCATTTCGACAAGTTGACGGCGCCCATAGCAGAGGTGTTAAAAAATAAGTTTATACAATTTTAGTGAATTTTAAATTTAATAGAAAATTAAAGCTTATGGAATGTTAACTAATGCTAACTACATTATCGAGTATAGCATCCAGTGTTTTAAATCATAAAATATCGCAGTTACATGTGACGTGAATAAGTGGACATTCTATACAGTGGAACAGTTTTGGAATAGCTGAGACACCTGATATCCCTTTGGATATAAAGAACAGTTTAAAAGCTATCCCTGTAACAGACCTTGAAGGCTCATATTGTTGTGAGACGTCAAGGCTCCCACATTTTCTCTAGACAATCTGCTCACAGATGGCGGTAAGGTTGTCAGCCTTACCCACCGGCCTACATGTACATCTGGTACTCATTTCTGTTAAGAGTCTGAGTCGATACCAGGGCTATAGTGCGGCTGGAAAGATTAGATCAAATGAAAAAATATATAACATCGGGACTCGAACCCGCGACCTTCCATCTTGTAGCAAAAGCCTCAACCATCTATGCTATCACGTGCCCGCATAAATAATGGTTAGATTTGTAAATGGAAATTACGCCGTGTCTGTATGCGTAAGATTGATTTAACCGTATCAAAGTGCGTACGGCCTCGTAATTAAAGGAACCGCGCATCGCAATGCGCAATATCAAGCAAACATTTGCGAAGCCAGCGACTCTGAGGCAACTCACCTGCTGCCCTCTCTCGTGCGGCCCATCAATCAATTCGCTGCACCCTGTTCTTTCAAAATCTTGTATCTATAATTAGGAATAGCAGTGAAGGGAAGGACTATAATTTACTAAACACACAACGCACAAAAACTTGAAAATTTACCTGTCAACATATTAGTGTCTATTTCGTAACGCACTTGATTACCCATTGTTACGTTACGGCTTCTTAGACATGGGAAGATATAAACTGTAAAAACCGAAGAGGACATAACTTACAATAAAAACTATTACCTACTGTCTCTGGTGTTTTAGCAGAAAATACAGTGTGTAGATCCGATGCTGGTAAATAAAGCGGTGCTGGGATATTTATTTTTGAAAAAAAAAAAAAAAAGCATTCAATTTAATCAACCGACATATCGGCGGTTCAAAGACAACCAGTAAGCGGGAGGCCAGTTAAAAACAAAATATACTACTGTTAACAGGCAAAGGGTACTAACACGCTTACGATCTGAGGCTTATAAGTAAGCCAACATTTTCTAGACAGTCGGCTTACAAATGGCGGTGAGGTTTCCAATCTTACGCTCTGGCAGCCCTTTACCGCTCTGAAGACACCTAGTACTCATTTCTGACAGAGGCTGAGTCGACTCCAGAGCGATAGTGCGGCTGGAAGGATTAGGTCAATTGAAAAATCCAATGACCTCATGTGAATCGAACTCGCGACCTTCCTGTTTGTAGCATAGTGCCTTAAGCAAATACGCTACCGCGTGTTCTATCCTTCTTTAACAGATATTTTAATACTATACTTCCATCTACAATTATTTTTCTCATTTGGCTTCTACCTTTCGTGGTTATGTACTAATGTTATATGCACGCCACTGCAGCACGCTAAACCCCCTACCCAAAGAAACGGGGATTTCCATCTGACGGGCAAAGCAGTCAAATCGTGAAACTGACCACATACACGTATGTATGTCTAGTGTGGATCTTAAGAATGCACGGAGCTTAACCTCAAGTCACTTACACGTCTGCGTGGAGCGATGCCTACATCATTGTTTGTTAATATTCTGTATATTTTAATTTCCAGACGCTTGGACAAACGGCAGTACCTTCTGTACTTTGATTGTGGTCAGCGGACATGAACAGAACTCCAGCGTCTCACAACTGGAGGAAGATTACGTTCCAAAAACTGAAAAGATATCCGTGAAGTATCGAATTATGTGGTGAAATTTTACACTAACTTCATGGAGATTGACCTTTCTTGAGAAGCCGCCAATTGTACAGCTACTCAAGAATTTCACAGAATTTTATGGAACCCGAAGGTTCATTACCGTATTCACAAGAGCCTTCCACTAGTCCCTATTCTAAGCCAGATCAATACAGTCCATAACACCCAATCCTACTTCTATAAAATCCATTTTAATATCATCCACCTACATACATCATGGTCTTCCTAGTGGTGATTTCCTTCTGGCTTTCCCACCAATATCCTATACGCATTCCTCGTCTCCCCCATTCGTGCTACATGCCCTGCCCAGCTCATCCTCCTTGACTTGATCATTCTAATTATACTTGGAGAAGGCACTTTTCTCAAACCTCCTGTCACTTCATCTCTCTTCGGTCTGAATATTCTCCTCAGCACCCTGTTCTCAAATACCCTCAGTTTATGTTCCTCCCTTAATGTCAGAGACAAAGTCTCACACCCATACAGAACTAGAGTTTTATACATTCTAATTTTTACTTTTTTACACAGCAGACGAGAAAACAAAAGTTTCTAGACTGAATGGTAGCAAGCGTTACTCGAGTTTAATCTCCTCACAATTTCCGTCTTAATCAAATTACACTTACATCGTTCTATATTATGACCTAATATGATCATTTGCTAGAAAACGGCTCGGTAAACACCGTCTAAAAGCAGGAATAGTGGAGCCAGACATGAAATTACCCATTTTGCTAGGCAACGGTTCATGCACGTTTCCGAGACAACGCATTCATGAAGAATAGTAATGGGACCCTTGGGGGCGGCGATTTCTCTTCGGTTCTCTGGCAGTTACAAAAGGGAGTTCATTCGTGAATTCAAGAGCATTCGTCAGTATGAGTCGTGGTTCATTCGTAAGAGCAGGTGAAGGTGTCAGTTGTGCAGTGTTAACCAGGGGACAACGGAAGCTGAAGAAGTGACCGATTCGTAAATCAGGACCAAGTCAGTCACAGAAGAAGAGAACACCCATAGTCCAGTAAGGACTGGAGCGAGTCTTAGACTGTCATTGAGTGTGAGCTGTCATAACTGATTTTAATTGAAACAGAAGTGCCAATAAATCCAGTCATCGAATCAAGCAAACTCCACATACATGACAATATTAAGTAAAACAAGATATCTTATTTTGAAAACTTCGATCAGTTTCATTATCACAGACATATTCATTCAGTATTGTGCATTGTATTAAGACTACAGGGTCTAACGAGTACCCTAGTTTAGTTGCTGACATGCCTTAAATCTAAGGCCCACTGCGGAATACTAGTGAGTTATTAGAACATTTTAATAAGCTGCCTAGAGCCTAGTTTATGACCTCTAGCGCGCAAGTTTCCTCGAAACATGGCCACAATAAGATATTAACAATTATAATAGGCCCTGTTGGAAGCCATCAAAATATAGCGTATAACACTTCTTCTAGTATTATAGCACAACCAAACAGCATGGAATCTTTTATAGATGTCTTTTCAAACATCTGAAATGGTACAAGAAACAAGTATAATAAATAACCGACACCAAATAAATTTGAATTTTTTAGCAGTAAAAATGTGGTATTTATAGTCGTATAATTAATGCATGCGTAGGTTTGACTATATATAAGTGGAATTTTATAATGTGAACATTATAGTAAATTTATACAGGGTGATTCACTCGGAAGATGTCCGGAATTAATAAATGGAATTTAGACAATAATTTACCTATAAAAAGAAAACTTGACGCATACATACTTTGATAGACGTATAAATAATCAGATTATAGAAAATATTGAAATTGGTTTCCCTCCGTCTGGAGACAGAGGCCGACAGGAAATTTCATGTTCGCGATGAGAGGAAGTGGAGTAATTGTAGGAACAGCGAGAACAGGACAGGCAGTACCCGGTCAGTGTTGCCGTATTTTGTTTTGCGTGATTTATAATTATGAATTCTTACATTCCTCGAAGTGAATCACCCTGTATATGTTTTATATACATTTTTATTCACTGAAAGTATTCGACTCAAACTTCGTGTTGGATGCCTAATCGCCTCAATATGGCTCAAGAGGGCGTTTCTAAGAAGCTGCTGTTCCCCTGTGTTATTTCTTATTCTTATTTCAATATAAAAAGAATGTATTGACCCAAGAGAAGAGGTTGGTATTATTGTTTTTATTACCGTAGTTTATGCGTTTATGTAATAGCACGGGACAGGATAATAATGACAAAGACTTCAAACCGACATTCTCCGAAGGCGGAGCAGTAGAATTCGATTACGGTATTTGAATTTCACGCGTGTTGTAGCTTACTTATATCGCTCGTACTGTCAAGTTCAACGTTAAATTTTTTGATGTTGTGCCACGGAAATGGGATGGGACCCCTGCCAAGAGAATTTTCAACTGCTATGATTCGACGGACGTTATTGCAGAACGAACCCGTCCGAAACATATTCTAGTTCTCGAACTAAGACTGTTGGAATTTTAACAGTTATGTAATAAACCCAGCTAAGGACCAGCTAATGACGAGGATGTTTCTTAAAATAAAACGAACTGAAATTTATTTTTTACATATCACAAATCTTTAACAAAATCATACTTCAAGAATCTAACTGCTCTTATACATGCATCGTTAACAGCGTCGACATCATCATCATCATCTGGCAGTCAGGGAGCTGGCCACTTGTTCACTTATTTTCACCTTAGTCTCCCTCATTTCCTAGATCTAGGCAGTTTGTAATTTCCTAATGGCTTCGGAAGAAATAGGACGGGGTAGTATGGACTGGAGTCAGCTGAAACAGGATTGGAACCAGTGGAGGGCTCTTGTGAACTCAATAACGAACCCTCGGGTTCCGTAAGATGTTGGGAAAGTGTAACTGTAGTAGCCGCTTCTGGAGAAGGGCTTAGTTAGTTAGTTAGTTAGTTAGTTAGTTTAAGAAGTCTACTTCTTTGCTTTCTGTCACCATCTTAAACACAGCAAAATAAGGTCATGAGTCCTGTGGGACTCGAAACCAAGAGTCAATGTGCTGGCGAGGACCAACAGCAATTTAGCAGTCAGGTATTATGCAATTGGAATCTTCTTCTTTACTGGCGCTACAATTTTTTGTGTCTTAGCATCTTTTGGAGTTTTCGTAAGCGTAATTTTTATTTGGGGTGGGGTCGCTAGCACCACGCCCAACCTCCAACTTGGAGGACCACGGACTACGCTTCGTTTGGCCTCTACACTTTGAACTGTTTGACATGGGTGACTCTACCAGGAGCTTACTCTCCCGCCAGCATACCTCTCCGTGTCAGTGAGTGCCCAAACTTCATCAGCACGATAAGGCGGTAGTCCTCGAGGAGGAATGTAGACTCTATGTAATTTAATTTAATATTTAACTGTAAAAGACAGTATGATCCATAAAATTAGGAAGTACCATCTGAAACTGAAGAGATGTATTCAACGGATGCCAGCAGATCGTCTGTCCAGTGCAGTTCAGTACAGAGGTTTGCTGCTAACACCCGCCAGGAGAGTTATTCTTGGTTTCGGGTCCGTAGGGACTCATGACCTAATATGTATTCGTGTTTTGAAATGGGGCCGCATACTTGACGAGAGAATGCTATGGATGCTATGGAGAACAGCAAAATCTTACCCCGACGTTCAAGCCAGTAGCTCGTCGCTGTTCCAACTGGCTACGCGCTGGTTGGCTGAGGGGTCCCGGTAGTGGAAACAATTTTCTACTCTCCACTTAGTCCTCACCGATTCTAGGGCCCACTTAACCTCCTATCCAATGGATACTGGGGGTTAAAGCGGTCGGGACGTGAAGCTGACTACTCACCTCCAACTAGTGCGGAGGTCAAGGATACGTGGATCTATACACTCACTCCCTCATATGCCTTCATGGCGTAGTGCTTAATTAGTTAAGCACAGGGACAACTTTAGCTTTCAGTATTTCAGGAACAGGATTGGTCATGTTTTACGCAGAAACTGCTTTCTAAAAGAAGTTATCGAAGGAAAGATATATGAGCGGATAGAAGTGACAAGAAGACGAGGAAGAAGACGTAAGAAGATGCTGGATGACCTTGGGGACAGAAGAGGATACTGTCATTTGAAGGAGAAAGCTCTAAATCGCATTAAGTGGAGGAACTGTTTTGGAAGAGACTGTGGACCTGTCGTCTCGACAGATTACTGATGATGATGATGATGATGATGACTTCAGGAAAATAATCTGAGGTGTATTTTTAGAAGAGTCTAGTGCAGGAACTCGTTTCAACCACGAATATGAAGACAGGGTGTCACTCCGAGAATTCGATCAACTTCTAACAGATTACACCCCATTTTTATCCCAGCAAGCAGTAATGTTTACTCGCAATATTTCTCCTGGATGTCATGGAAGGTGATGCCTGATTTTACCCTGCAAATACTGAGTTGTTCGCTTCTGACAAATTACTTTAAGCAAATAAAGGTATGCCCATTTATTTACTTAAGACAAGGATAAAAAATGTTGGCATCTGCAAACGCAGCTGTCGAATCTAATTATAGAATTTCTTGAAAAAAAAGTATGACGTAAGCTAGAAGTAACATGGCTGACACCGCAAGTAGCACAACAACTAATACCCTGTGATTTATTTTGTACTGAATTAGTTTGCATTTATTTCTATGTAGAAGCTGGAACAATTCATCATCTCCTACATTTCCACCGTCCAAAAATTTTGCAATATCCTATAACCATATTGTCAAGTATGATGAATTTGCGTGACTAATAATAACGGGTTCTAGGGTGAATGATTGGACTTATTGGCACTTCTTTACAATTACAATCAATTATAACAGTTTGCAAACAGTGTCTGCCTAAGACTCGCTCCCATTTCCTTACTGGACTACAAATGTCTTCTCTTCCGCTGTAACTGACTTGGTTCTGATTTACAAATCGGCCACTTCTTCAGCCCCGCTCAGTTATTCTTACGATTCACTCCAAATAAAGTCACAAATAAATTCTCTTTCACAACTCGGAGCGAACCGACGAGAGAACTAGCTAATGAACTTCTTGGAGCTGAACCCTTCTTGAGAAGCCGCCAGTAGCTCAAGTACTCAAGAATATTTTATTGAACCCAAAGCTTCATTACCGTGTTCACAACAGCCCTCCACTCTTCCCTATCCTAAGCCATATAACTCCAGCTCATACTACCCCATTATATCTCTCTAAGAGCCATTTTAATATTGTCCACCAACCTAAGTCTTCAATCTTCATAGTGATCCCTTTCCCTCTGGCTTTCCCACCAATATCCTATATGCTTTCTTCTTCTCCTCCATTCGTGCTACATGCCCTGTCCATCTCATCCTCCTTGACTTGATCATTCTAATTATACCTGGCGAAGATTACAAGTTATGAAGCTCCTCGTTATGCAGTTTTCCCCAACCTCCTGTCATTTCATCTCTCTTCGGTCCAAATATTCTCCTCAGCACCCTGTTCTCTCTATGTTCCTCTTTTAAAGAGAATATAATTTTAGTATGCTAATGTGAAGGAACGGCGGTCTAAGGCATGTTCTGTCTCCGATCGCTTGGAAACCGGGATCGTGGGTTCGAATCCCACTCAGGGCATGGATGTTTAGTTTGTGTACAGGTAGAGCCCTTGCGACGAGCTGATCACCCGCCAAAGAAGTCCTACCGTATGTGTAAGATCTAGAAAAACCGACGTGAACGGAGAAGTTCATGGAGGTAGGCCTAGGCCCACTGGGGCTGTAGTGCCGAGGAAAAAAGAAAATGTGAAGAAACGAGACCATTTTAGTGACCTAGGCATAGATGGCATATTAAAATTAAATAGTACAGATAAAAGAAAAGGTGATGTCGTGGACTAAAATCAGTTAACTCAAAATAAGATGTAAATGGAGTTTTTGTGAACGCGATATTTTTAATTCTCCAGCAATTCTTCTCAGCGTTTTTCGTTTGTATTCAGGAGGTGCATGTTTCGAAGTTCGGCCCAGAAATTGACTGGGACTTTAGTGGCCTTCTTCAGTCTCTTCCGGTGAATGCCAAGATAATAAGAACATTAAATTAGGCCATCTCCACTTCCTTGCACATCCTTTGCAATTCATCATCCCATCTTCTAAGGATTTATAGTCCGATGGACTCATACAGTTAAGCTACAAAGAGGAAACATAACTTCAGGATCCAACCTGAACACTTATGTAACCGTAAATTTTCAATAAAGAACCTATTAGTTAGATAGGTAATTATTACAGGTTTTATACAGAGATGATTCAATGAATATCATAAAAGTTGAAAATTTTGAAGGAAGAAAATAGGAGTCATATTTCCTTCAAACATTTTGTTGTTATTCACTTGATCTCAATATTTGAAAATGAAAACTTGTATGTCTATTACATGGGGCACGCGGTAGAGTAGATGAGTGATGCTACAAGCCGGAAATTCTAGGGTTAAATTCCCGATGAGGTCATTTGGTTTTTCAATTTCCCTAAGCCTTTCAGCCCCACTATGGTCCTGTGGTCGACTCAGACTCTAACAGAATTGTGTACCAGGAATCTTCCTGTGGGGTAAAGTGCTGCTGGCGCTGATACTGACAACCTCACCCTCATCTCTGAACATCTAGAAAACATGGGAACCTCTCGACGTCTTATAACTTTATGGGCTTTCACGATCTGTTACAGGAATAGCTTTACTTTTGTTTATGTCAATTGCATGGCAACAGAACCTACCACAGAGAACAACTTGCGCTCTCAAGTTGCGTCACTGAAGACAATTGTACCGTTAGACGCACACCCTTCAGCTCACGAGCGACACCTATCTCATGGCTTCAAATGGAAGGAAATGCTTCATTGGTCACGGCAACCCAGACCCTCCTCAACGTGGCATACCTGCATGAAGGGAAGCTTTCATAAGACATGAATGGAGCATCCGTGTACAGTAGCGAGGAATCTGCGGTCAGATCTTCAGTTCAATGCAAGAGTGAGAGAAGGCCTCTGATATTCCGCACGGAGCCCAGCAAATCAGATAAGATAAGCAAAACACAATGCCCAGGCCATAGTCGCCTACACTAAACTGCTGAAAAAAGATGTTTTTATCATCATCAGGGAACTGAGCCATTCACTGTAGGCCTCCTCATTCCACGTTCTGCCTCTTAAAAAGTCTTTCCCATTCTTTAACCCATGCAGCGTGTGAAATTTTTAATAGTTTCGGAAGTGCCTTTCCAATTAGTTCTATATTTCATAGTGAGCCCATTCGGTATGACGACTGGTTAAGGGCTGGATGGCCGAGGGGTCGGACTTCGAGTCCCGGAAGGGTAAAGAGTTTTCTCTTCTCCGTGTAGTCCAGACTTGCTATCTATCTAATTGATAATGGAGACTCTTTCCACGGGGGTAAAGCGACCGGGGCGTGAAGCTGACTACTCACCTGCAGCTAGTGCCGAGGTCAAGAAAACGTGGGTCTATACATCCACTCCCCCATACACCTTCATGGTGAAGCGCTTAATTAGTTAAGCTTAGGGACAGCTTTACCTTTCATATTTAATACGTTTGTTCAAAATGGATTGTTTTAATTCCTCTATTATGTTACTTCCTTTGGGGCTCATGCAAATGTGCAAAGCACATAACTCATAAGTTCAGAAGCCGTTATGAATGCTGTGGATTTTTTAAAACTTTTTAAAGCAACAGGAGTCATAAACACATATTTTTCCCCTCCAGCGAATTGAACTAAACGAGATTTATCCTGAATTTGAGCTTAAAGCAACTTTTCATAATAACTGACTACACTCCTTCAAGTGAAATAGAGTTTGTTATATACTCAAGGGCCAACTAGCTGATCTAGGGAACAGAGCTCTTCTTGAGAAGCTTACAGTCACTCACCTGATCAATTAATACCCGATTTCTACAAAATTCACTGAATAAATCAATCACAATATTCCTCCAATGATGCCAATTCACATCGTCACGAGCTATTTCTCAATACATTTTAATATTATCGTCCTATTTACGCTTAGGTTTCCTCCAAAAAAGTTACGTAGTTCCTACTAGTAGAAAGATAAGATAAAGCTATCCCTTTAACAGGCCGTGGAGGCCCATGGCTTTGTGAGACGTCGAGGCTGTCACATTTTCTAGACAATCGGCCCACAGATGGCGGTGAGGTTGTCAGGCTTACTCGCCGGTCGCCCTTTACCCCTAGGAAGATACCTGGTACTCATTTCTGTCAGAGGCTGAGTCGAACCCAGAGCCATAGTGAGGGCTGAAATTATTAGGAAAATACAGTGACCTCATCGGGAATCAAACCGCCGACCTTCCGACTTGTAGCGTAATGCCTTAACCAACTACGCTACTGAGTTCTCAGTTTCTATTAATGCTGCATATACGTATATACAGCCTATCATAACTTTACCTACGGTATTCAGGTTTTATACGAATAATTTATGATGACAAAAAGCAAGCTTTTCTGTACAAATGGCTTCGGTATAAAAAAAAAACTTTGAGGGAATTGGAGGCTGTGAGCCGTACCGGAAATTACTCTTAAAACAATGACCCATGGGAAATACTCCATTAAGAGCAAAATAAAATTGAATTAAGAGAATGCCTGCATCCTCAAATGACGCAGGTTACAGACTGTATTATGGAAGAGGAACTCAACAGAATTCAGCAGCAGCGATATTGTAAGTATATATTCTAACGTATAGGGCAATTTGCAACACCAAATAATTTTATTACTTATAGAAAACGGAAAAGAAATAAAAAAAAATTTGTGACGAAATGTAACTGACAACTACGTTTTCTTTCTTCGATATCTCTGGAGTTTTTTCAGACACCTGAGATATTAAATCAAAACAGAACTTAGGCCGTTTCTTCAACGTGCTACCGCTACCAGATTGCTGAGATGATTACGCTGTTTCATCTCGTGAGTGCGTCAGAAGGGTCTTATAAAATTTACACTGCTTTAACAATTTCATAAATATGTTAGTCTGTGTGTCTGCGGTGTGTTACTTTGAGCTAACGGAAAAGCCAGATGCCACATCCTCGAACCCTTCGTGCAGCAAGTTTGAGAAATCGCAGGCCGCCTGTCAGCGGGAAACAATGCTTCCTCTTGCAGCTTGTCGCCAGTCACTTATGGACCTCAGTTATGAAAAACCATGAGCGGTACGTTTCTTTAAATTTTATCTCTGATAATGCGTAGTTCACAACCAAATTTCGTCTTGATTGGGATTCGAACCAACGATCCCAGTGTCCACGCGAGTTAAGAGAATTCATGCCTTAAACCACGCGGCTACCGTGACCGGCTGTGCGATGACTTACCTTTCGATACACTAATTCCTCATTCACCCTTTAGCACTTCACATAAAATTTCTATTCTCCCATTTCTTGTCTCCCGATATCTCAGCAATCCTCATGAAGGCGAAACAACGAACTATTAATGATTTCATAAATCAGTTATGGTTCCTTAGAAGATACACACTTGTCTCAAAGGTCAGTAAGTCATGCATGTCTTAGTGCCCGCCGATGTCAACTGGACAGCAAGCCAGAACCACCTGGTCAAATTCTGGTCAGCCAGCCTGTAGACAGTCACTGGGCTGACTGAGCTATCCCGGCTCATCACACAAATTTAATAACGAACGTTTCACTGGCTAAATTATGAAGACCCCGTTATACGAGTCCCGCAAATGAATTTATGTAGCGGCCATGGTTCTGTAAAGGAAAACTCATAATGCCACGGTTTTACTGTAAGCAGTATATTTCTCAGACACATATATAAACGAAGCATTACGTCCTGGCGTAATACCATCTTTATCCTGGTCTATGTAAAACGCTATAGTGATGACGAAACATTATTAGCGTCGCTACACGCATCGTCCTGCTTACATTTATCTCGTGTAAGTCTGCGATCGACGCTATTCGAGCCATGTTGGATTTTTAATGGCGTCTCCGATTCTTGCGTTCTGTTGGATTCAGGCAGAATTCAACTGCACTACCAACCCTCAACTGAACTCGCTGCAATCGCTTCTAATTCATTCCGTCATCCTGACCTGGGGTCCCCTTTATATAGATTCGGGGCAGACCAAACAGGAAAAACAGCTTTCAACAGTTCCTCTATTGTTGTAGGCTTGTTTACCGATCCGATGCCTAGAAACGGCCGTTTGTTGATTCGCCTATTCCACAGAAACGACTGTACATGCTACAGTAGGATAAGAAGGTATGGATTGAATTCATCTGGCTCAGGATAGGAACCCATGGCGTGCTGTTATGAACACAATGATAAACCTTGAGGTCCCATAAAATGTTGGGAGTTTCTTGAATAACTCTAAAATTATTAGTTTCTCGGTAACAAACCATAGCTCCAGCGAGTTAGTTGGTTATATGACGGTCTGATCTAGACACATGAATTTTCATGCAAATCTGATATACTATCACAGTCAATAATTTCGTGGAATGGCCACAAAGCGTCGTACGGGAATTTACTTCCAGTATGTTCCACCAATGTTTTCGACAGCTATATCAACGTTGGCAGGCTTGCATAGCGGCCAACGGCAACTATTTTGAGGGCCGATGTGGATCTGCGTAAGTATATGTGAATATCTTGTAATATGATGCAACAAAACCACATTCAACGAACTTAATGACTCTACCACGTGTNATAACTCTGCGGGGTGATACCTGAAAATCTAGAGACATATGTCACAGAGCCTGTTACATGAAACAGAGTGAACTATTAAGTCAGCAATAAGTAAGAAGACACGCAAAAGAAACAAAAGTCTAAATCCTGCAAGGTATGTTAAAATAAGACATTTCACAAGATATATTCTAGATTTTAAATTATGGCACTTTTCAACTTAAAACATCGTTTCTAATAGTTTATAAGTTTCCTTGTTTGGGAAATGCTTTTGGTTTCTCACACTAGAGGCAGGGCAGTCACAGTTTAACAACGCGACACCCCCCTTCCTCTCTGGCCATGACATTCACAATGAAGCCTGCAGATTCCAGAGTACAATAAACTAGAAGAAGATATATGGGATGCTCTGGCATGACAAATACAAGAGTGCAAGGAATGGTTTATAGACCCTAATTCCACAAGAGCTATAGCAATATTTCAACCACCTAGCGGCCTCCTCTTTCTTCACTCAAAACTTTTAATTTGGGTTGTTTCAGGTCGTTCCATTTTAATGGTCACTTCTGGGGCAAGTCTAGGTCTAAACTTGGTTAGTTTCTTATGTGAAAATCTTCAGAGAAATGTAGATCTTCACGGAATGTTCGGCTGGGAACTGAATTTCTCATTATAATGAGACGCGTCACGAGATGCCCTCAACTACGCTGTTATTCCGGATGGCAGAATATGGTTTACATTAGAAACCTGATCCAATAAACTGCTCTCTTTGTCGTGGGGCAGGTGTCTGAAAGAGGCAGAGACAGTCATGTGTGAAGTGGAATTTTAAATGAAGCACACGGCATAGACACAAATATATTTAGAGGTCAATGAATTTTAATAGTATTATTGTAGGGTAATATTTCTCGAAATTTCCCACTTTGCGGCACGCTAATATAACTAATTATATTGACGAAAATCCTTCTTTGAGAGAAACCGGCATAGCTCAGGCGGTGTAGCAACTAGGCTCCTGTGTGGACGACCGAGGTATCTTGGTTCGATTTTCGGTAGCAGTAGATTTTCTTTTCTCCTTAATGCCCATACGGAGTCTGGGGCCCACCCAAACTCCTATACAATGGGGATAGAGGGCTGTCTCCCCCAGGGATTATGTGGCAGCGACATGATTCTAACAACTCCATCTAGTGTCGGGAAGAATGGAGCTACACCTCCACTTTTCCATACGCCTTCAAGTATTACTCAATCATACTATTTATTCTCTTGACGATGTTTCTTCATTTGACTTAAATTAGTTTCCACATGGGCTCCAGAATGTTTTAGGAATGTAGCTGTTATCTGCAGCACACAATTATCGCTGTCTCAGCGACCACTCTGAGGACAGAATGGCTCGTTAAAGTAAACAGAACGGCAGGTAATAAAACCTTAAATGCTGCCAAGAGTTGACGGAAGATGGCATCGGATCTGATCAAGATGGTACAAAACGCAATCAAGAGTTTAAATATGATTCCTGCTTCGTTATAGTGGCACTTAAATTACCTAGCTCCCTGTATTTAGTGGTTCCTTATGTCAGTACAGTAAGCAGTGGCGTATCTAGATTTCCACTGGCGGGGAATTAGAATTCACTACACAGAATATTTATTACGTAGGTAGAACTGAATTTGTCGAGGACTGACTCCAATGGCGGGCTGTTTTGGAGTTCCATAAAAGCAGATAATTTATTAGCAAGTTGCGTGAGCAACGGCTACCCGGGATGATCTCAAACATCAGAGTTACTGAGACACAGAATTCAGCTACTGCCTATATCAAACAAGAAGGAGAATTATTGTAAGTTTTTTTAAGTCTATAAATATTATTTGAGCCTCTCACAGTGGCCCCACGATCTAAGGCAGTGGTTCTCAAAATTTTCAGACCGCGGCTCGGTAAACTGTTTTTTTACAAGACGAGCCTCTATGGTCTATTAGTCGGAGTTTCCGGCTATAGACCCAGATGTCCGGTTTCGATTCCCGGCGCTAACAGATTTTCTGAGAAGTAATGGGTCTGGAACGGGGTCCACTAAGCCTCGTGAGGATAATTGAGGAACTATTTCAAGGAAATAGCAGGTCCGGTCTAGAAACCCGAAATTAACGGCAGTGGTGATCCGTTGCGCTGACCACGCGACACCCTCCATCCTCAAAAGTTGGCACTAACTTCGCCGAAAAGCGGCAATCGCTCGGTCGGTATAGTTCCCTCGCGGACTACAGACCACGGTGATTGTTTTTTGGAGGGTCCGGTATGGAGCCGCTGCCCAGCGATTGAGAAACACTGGTCTAAGGCATACAATGTCTTCGCTCGCTCCAACACTGGCGTCATGCTTTCGAATTAAACTCGAGGCGTGAGTGTCTCTCCCCGTTTCTTCTGTGTTTCTGTGGTCCTGTGTAAGCAGCGATCTTGCGACAGGGCTCAACCCCCGTCACATGGGTCCTAGGAGCAGTCTATAAGATTCATAGATCAGATTAATTCTGATAAGAGTAGGCAAGAGAACCTAATCCGTCAAGGTAGAAGAAAAATATTTCTTTAAACATTCTCAACATGGTGTTTAGTCATGCAAACAAAACACTGACGATAAGCGAGAGCACTGTCTGTTACTGTTGACTTGCAAGCGGATGAAGTGCTCTTGGCGTGGTGCACACGATGCTTGTCTCCATTGCAACCGCAGTACGTCAGGACAAAGAGGACATGAGGACATGCGTCGTCAATTACGTTTGCAACTCTTCGTGCCTACCTAATGAAATACTGGTAAATCAATTAATTTCCCTCTGCAGTCTAACGTCCATAGGATCTTCTATAAAACTTTACGTTATGTGACTTTAAGACCGCATGGAATATAGAAAGAGTATCTCTAATTCAGATAACGGGAAAGACGATCTCCTATACGTCGGCAAAACAGCTTGCACCTATCCGATATCATGACCTAGAACCGGCCTAATGACGAGGTATTTTAAACGCAGTATTTACCGTGTCTCACGGTGTTGTCGCTTGCAGATTTACTTATACTTTTTCTTCAACCCTGAAGATGGGGGCGATACGTTCCTCCGAAACGTCGGTTAACACCACATATACACGGTGCCAAATCCCAGAAGACTGCTTTCTTCTCAGTGACACTAATTGTTCCATAAAATGTGTGCACACTCTTGTCTAGCTCAGCGACTATTAGATTCTCCAATATAATTCTTAAGAATTATCACTATTATTTATATCCACTTAATATCCCCGGACCGATCACAGTGGATGGCCCTGGGGTCGACTCAGCCTCTAGCAGAAATGAGTACCAGGAATCTTCTGGGAGTAAAGCGCGGCCGGCGCGTAAGGCTGACAATCTTACCGCCATCTGTGAGCCGACTGTCTAGAGAAAATGTGGGAGCCTTCGCGCCCTGTTACAGGGATAACTTTATCTTTTTACCGATTACAGTGGAAGCTCAAACATTGTAATCCTGGGTTCGAATTCCACTCTGTGTTTGTGTTGTCCTGTGTAGGTAGCGGCCTTGCGACGGATTTATCACCCGTCCAAGGAGTCCAGCCTTAAGAAACTGAAATGAAACGAAGAGTTTCAAGGATGTCTTATGCTCCAACAGCGGTGCAACAGGAACAAAGATGGATAGGCAGAATATATCTGGCCTCCGTAAGTATAATTATTTAAATTAAAGTGAAATTCATTTCTGCTTAACGAAACACTTAGCTGTCATAAAATGTTATAATTGTCTGCAACATATTTGAATCGGTATCCCTCACAGAAAACATTGTAATTGACGTTCTGGTTTCTATCAACTGAAAAGCCACGCTCACGCTGTTTTGTTCTGGTATATGAGCCCTGGGTTATGTAGATCTTTAAAATACGCGTATGTTACAGTAACTGGTCTCTGATTATGACTTACGGCTTCAGTAGTTTGAAAGTGCAGATGACTATAACCCCATAAAGTATCAGAGGAGTGGGAACTGCTCTGTTGGTCAGAGTGACAAATGTAGCAGCAAAACTGAATTTGCAGTTGTTACGCATCGCTGTTCACTCCTTAACTATGTCAGACCATCTGCTTAGCATTTCGGAGTCCATTTCTACGAATGAGAAAATAATGTAATTATACCAGGAGTCAAATTTAGGGTCTGAAATATGTAACTGCTGCGTCTAAAATTTCCCGATCTCATTTCTTTACATATAATTTGCAATAAATTTTACACGATGAAAATTTAATTATCAAGAAAACCAGTCGGTATAAAGATTAGACTACAGGCTGAATGACCGAGGAAACGGAGATCGATTTCCAGTAGGGAAGAGTTATTTCTCTGTTCTTCGCAGCGTTTATGCCGACTTCAAACTTCGACGAATGTCTTATCCGAAGGATAGTCGAAATATTTACGGGGAGAGAACGGTTGTGGCGTCAAGTTAACTCAACTCCGTCCACTCCCGCGATTAAAAATGCTTGAAATGATATTTGCACTCATCTGAACAGTTTCGTGACTTGATGTTTACTTAGGCATTGACACGAATTTATCGTTTAAAATTGAAAATCCTGCTTCAGTTTGGAGAAACCGAGCAAGAAGCAGTGTGTTCCTGTCGGTAACATTTCTCACATCCTTCCTGAATGCTTTTGGAACATGTCAACAAATGTTATATGCCAATTCATAACTGTGCTTTCAACAACGATGTAAACAACTTTAAAGCATCTTGAGTTTTGCATAGAAAGTTAATAGTACCTCTCTGTGTCAGAGCCACTGTTTTTAACATCAGAACTAAGAAGAGAAACAGACAAGACTGACGCCCCTTACCCTTATCAACCTTTCATAAGTTTCGAGGTTCAAATGACAGGTTCTGTAAGATTTCCATGGCACTCCTTTTCATACTCCATTTACTTCCCCTTTTCAAGAAGAAAATTCCGACAAAACCTGCGACCATCCATAAAACTCAGCCCCTCGATGCTACTTAACTGATGACAGGCGAACATCCTCTCATGGTTTTCTGAACCGCTCCGTGGTCATTGACCATTCCACATAGGCCTACACAGTGTTCAGCGCAGTGTCCTTCGATTTGTTTATTGCAGGCCCTTCCGAGCTAACAATGAATGGGCCTTTAACATGAACCCACGATTTCCAAATTCTCACCAGGAGTGGACAACTACATTTATCTTAATTAAGAAAAAGTTAAATAGTTCCGTCCAGTGTGACTGGTTAAGGTTTTTTATTGTTATTCATGCCCTTACATGTTTCGGTCTTCAGAGACCATCTTCAGAGGGACACCTATACATCAATATAGTTAGAAGCCACTATTACAGTACATGTTCTAAAAGTTAAAATAGTGGCTTCTAACTGTATGGATGTAAAGGTATCCCTCTGAAGACCGAAACATGTAAGGGCATGAATAATTAAAAAAATTCTTAACCAGTCACACTGGACGGAATTATATTATCAGGGTGACAGACCAGAATGAAACAAATCTTTATCTTAACTTTAATAAAATGACAACAAAACTAAATATATGTTGCTGTCTCGTCACCAAAATGCAGGGCAAAATCATGACATAAAGATAGGAAACAGATGTTTTGAAAATGTGACACAGATCAGATATCTGGGAACGATGATGACAAATCAAAACCTGATTCAGGAGGAAATTAAGAGGAGATTGAACTCGGGTAATGCTTTCTACCATTCAGTCCAGAGCCTTTTGTCTTCTCGTCTGCTCTCTAAAAAACGTAGAAATTCGTACATACAGAATCTCAGTTTTTCTTGTGGTTCTGTATGGATATGAAATTTGGTCTCTAACATTAAAGGGGGAACATACGAGTATACCGAGTGTGTTTGAGAACAGTGTGTTGAGGAGAATATTTGGACCGAAGAGAGATGAAGTGACAGGAGATTGGAGAAAACTGCATAATGAGGAGCTTCATAACTTGTGCTCTTTTCCAAGTATAATTAGAATGATCAAGTCAAGGAGGATGAGATGAACAGGGCATGTAGCGAGAATGGATCGGAGATGAATGCATATAGTATATTGGTGGGAAAACCAGACGGAAAGAGACCACAAGGAAGATCAGAACGTAGGTGGGCAGATAATATTAAAATGGATCTTAAAGATAGGATGGGGTGGTATGGACTGAACTGATCTGTCTGAGGATAGGGATCAGTAGAATGCTCTTGTGAACATTGTAATGAACCTTCGTGTTCATTACGATATATACATATCCCAGAAGACTGCAATCTAAAATAAGCCGTTGTGACAACTACACATATTTTCTACTTAAAGAAAGTGAAATAACTTTCTGACCGGACATGTTGCATAGCTACAAGAAAATCTACGGTCCCCGGCAGGGGCAAGCGATTTTTGTCTACCTCACAGCGTCCCGACCGGGTCTGGGGCCCACCCTGCGTCTTATACAGTGGATACGGTTGGCTTTATCCGGAGGGAGGGGGAGGAAGCGACCTGGGAATGAAACTGACTACAGTGACGAGGTCAAGAATGATGGAGCTATACCTAAACTCCCCCATACATCTTCATGGCGTGGTGCTTAATTAATTAATTAAGCACAGAGATATTACATTTCACTCGGGATAACGCAAGATACAGTTAAGTGGTTTGTACAGATATTTATACCCTGTTATTCAGACCGGTGTAATAAGTGCATAAGACACCACTGGTCTTCGGACCACAGTAAGCAAGCTTAACGGACATCACAAAAATTGAATTTCGCCAATATATCGATTTTCATTTAAAGTCCATTCGTTCACTTACGTATTTCTCTAGGTTTTGAGAGTCTTACAGAGGTGGTTGTGAAGACGTTTCTTCTGATATGTAACACCGTGTAGTGTGTTGAAAGTCTCCAGAAGTTTCGGAGGAATATTTTGTTTCCATTTTCGCGGCCGAAAAAAGGCCAATCAAGAAACCAGCGTGATAGTAAGTGGCAAGCAGATCCTCAGAAGCGATACGTTGCTCCGAAATGTCTGTTGTCTTTCAACGGACTACACAACGTTACATGACAGAATGTAGAACTCTTCATCCAGCAATTTGTTAAAATGGTGGGACAAACAGATACGTACACAGACATCAGTAAGAAGAGAGAGAGGGCTAAGCTCTGATGATCATTTCTGTGCGTCAGATTTTTTTTGTATTCCCCGTTTTACCTACCCCTTACTTACTTACTTACATACTTACTTACTTACTACTTACTTATTCATGGACCTGAGCCCTTCTGGAGGAGCCGCCAATTCTGCAGCTACTCAAGAATTTCCCAGCATTTTATGGAACCCGAAGGTTCATCACTGTGTTCACAAGAGCCCTCCACTGGTCCATATCCTGAGCCAGATATATCCAATCCATACCATCCCATTCTATCTCTCTAAGATCCATTCTAATATTGTCCACCCACCTACGCCTTGGTCTTCCCAGTCGTCTCTTTACTTCTGGCTTTCCCACCAATATCCTATACGCATTCCTCGTCTCCCCTATTCGTGCTACATGACCTGCCCACCTCATCCTCCTTGACTTCATATTTTACCTACCCCTAGTCCGCACATTTGTTCGCCTTTGCTCAGTCCTCTAAATCGTGGGCCATTTTACGTCATCTCTTTTGACATTGCCCTGAAGTTTACGCGGAAGGAAGGAACATTTAAGGCCTCCTAATAGTTTTATTGCTGTGTAACTTACAGAGCAGTTCAGTAGCAGAGTTACTGACCTTGAATAATAGAAAGTCCTTACTAAGGAATGGTATATTGCAAATTGCATACTCACCAAAGGGGCGAACTGTTGCAGGGGCTCAACAACCGAAGCTGTAAATAAATAAAACAGGTGTCAGTAAAAACTCTGAAGGGTTCCAAAACGCATTCTCCACCTTGGGTGGGTGATTGACCTGCGCACAAACAAGTTGAATGCTCTTCCAAATGAAGTCAAAAGTGTCCTGTATTTTCTGATCAAATATTCCTTTTGGATACATATGTGACTCTTCGTAACCTCCAGAATGTTCAATTCTTCCATAAGAAACAGAAAAAAAAGATATAGACGTTCCTGTCTTTATTAAGCGCCACGTCATGGGGGCGTATGGAGGAGTGGAGGAATACTTTAACTTATACAGCATACATATGCACAGTGCCACTAAATGGAGGTGACAAGTCGGCAACTATGCACCCAGGGAAAGACCTTTAGTAACAATCTGACAGAAAGGCTGTGCGCGCCCTAGAACCGGTCTATACGCCCTAGAGAAAAGAAAATGTTCTTCACGTACCTGGATACGAAGGGGCACGCGGTAGCGTAGTTGGTTGAGGCACTATGCTACAAGCCGGAAGGTCGCGGGATCAAATCCCGATGAGGGGGATTTCTTCAATTTACCTAATCTTTCCAGCCGCACTATGGCCCTGGGGTCGACTCAGTCTCTAACAGAAATGAGTATCAGGAATGTTCTTGGAATGTTTGTGGGGGTAAAGGGCGGCCGACGCGTAAGGCTGACAACCTTGCTGCCATCTGTGAGCTGATTGTCTAGAAAATGTGGGAACTTCAACATCTCACAATCCCATGGGCCTCTACAGTCTGTTACATAGACAGCTTTACTGTTACCTGGATACGAACTCTGTAGGCTAGTCGCTATACCCACTGAGATATTAAAGTATTCCTGCGTAACACAAATATAAAAAAGAAATACTAAAATGCTGTTTATATTATGTCGTATTGTCACGTGTATGTGGCTACAGACGTAGTTTGGATTGATGAATAGATTTATTGACCACTTACAGCTCCTAACTAAAAATAACTATAATATTATTTCTATATTCACATTTTACAGTTCACTGGAGCACACAATCTATTGTTCTCAGACTGTCGTTAGACGTTTCCTGGTAACGGCTCCAACAATGGCTATTCCTCTGCCTCCGGCTCAAGTGCTCTCTTCATAGATTCCCGTGTAGAGCTGAATATAAACTGGCTGAACTCTAAACCTCCCGGTTATAATATCTTGGCACGGATCACAAAGAAAACAGTTCTACTGTGTGCATGTTGAGGGCGTTACCTATCAACGGGGTCTATATGCCAAAGTATTATAATTCCAAGTAGTTACTATAGGATTCTGACGATGGTGTATAACACACCATATAACATAGTGTTAAACCAGCGTCAACAATGGAGTAAATCACGTGATTTACTCCATTGTTGACGCTGGTTTAACACTATGTTATATGGTGTGTTATACACCATCGTCAGAATCCTATAGTAACTACTTGGAATTATAATACTTTGGCATATAGACCCCGTTGATAGGTAACGCCCTCANGTCCTGGTTCCACGCTTGTAAGTGTTTGCTACAAATTGTCATGAATATTTTTTCTTATTAGCTCTCATGGACTTAGCCTGGTCTCAGGTGTTTATAATCTTCATGTTTTGTGACATTGGTTTGTCCAGTGATTGAGGCTAGCTCTTTCTAAGGGACCCAGCTGAATAGGTGTTTTCCTTCACCTGAGGACGGAAACAGATCCAGTTTCCGAAACGTCGTGTTTTTATTTGTTATCTTAAAAACCAGGACGATGGATAAAGTCCAAAATCCCAACATATCAGTGTATTATAATTCCCAAACACACTTAACCGTTGATCAAAGTGGCAGTGAGGTCTGAGGATAATACGATTTGGACAGATCGAATTCGGGATTCGTGGGCTCGAATCCCACTGAAGGAATGAAATGTATGTACGTAAACACAAAACAGTTTTTATGAGTTGCGTCTATCTTTGCAGTGGCGAAGCCTTGTGAAGTCCCATCTCCACATGCAAAGAGACCTGACAAATTATTTGTGCATATGAAGACCCGAGATTCATATTTTCATGGCTGGAAGGCTGGATGGACACCAGCGCCGGTCTGGAAGCTATGGAGGAGAGAAAATCCTCACATTCATGCCGGCAATCGAGCCATGATCACCCAACCATTAGCCCGTCGCTATACTTATTGAACTATCCCTGTTCCTTTAACCCTAGGATGTTCCCCAAAACACGTTCTATACTCTCCACCTTAAACTTGTCTCTGCGCTTTCCGATAAATTAAGCAACACTCCAAGAACAAGTGTGGAGTTGAGGTGGGCTCCACAGTTAACCTCGGGGCTACAGGACACAGTTTCACTGCCCAGGGTAACACACTCCAGTACCACCTGGACAGAAAGTTGGGTGGGAGGTCCACAGAGTTGGTATGGACGATAGAGCTGTGGAAAAGATAAAAATCTCTATCCCCTGCCGGGAATCGATCCCCTATGCCTCGGTTGGCCAACCCATAACTTAGTTGTTATAGGGATTTAAGCAGAAGTACAAATGAAACATTTGAGGGCCTTCTGCATCCTCTCTGTTCGATACTGTACCAGAATGGCTACACGTTTTCCCAGATGGATCTCAAGAGTTACGAGTATTACAGCCATCCTAGTCCACACCGACAGATGTCTCCTGGTGCTCTGCTGGTCTATAGAATGCAGTCTGCTTGAAGGACATGCTACACGAGGCGTACGGAGCTGAAATGAACAGCCGATTTCGTGTGCACAACTGGTAAATGTGAAGTTGTTGTCCCTGTGCTTAACTAATTAAGCACTACGCCATGAAGGCGTATGGAGGAGTGGACGTATAGATCCATATTTCCTTGACTTTGGCACTAGTTTGAAATGGTGGTCAGCTTCACTCCCCGGCCACTTTACCCCCAAGGAAAGACCCGCCACCGTACTCATTGGATAGGAGGCTGGGTGGGCCCCAGAGCCGGTTGGGACGAAGTATTGAAGAAAAAACTAACACTTTATTAATTTAAAATTAGGTGCAAGTGGGCGCATCATGTTTTTCTGTACAAGACTCCTGTGCAATGAAAGGCTGAATTAATATTTCGTCATAAACATTTGTTACAGCACAAAACCCAGTAGATTTATAAGTGAATGCAGAGTAAAACAAGGAAGTCTATATGTTCATATCTGGTCACAACAATTTGTGACAAAACCGTAACACAAATTTATGTAATACATTTTATGAGAAGTTGTAAATTTCGAATGTCTAATGAAAGTAACAAATCAGAGTTATATTCATGAAGAATGTAAGAAAGAATTATTATTGCGAATCTGTTCAGAATAAGATCTTCCGTTTTTTTTCCTCTGTCTAAGAATATGAAAAACTAAAATTATCCGCTGCTTGTTGTGGACAGGCCTATGAAAGCTCTCCACAGAGCCAAAGGGAACAGCAATGAGTGAGGGCGATTTCAGCAAAGTCCTCAGAACAATATTTGGACCTGCGAGTGGACAGGTGATGTGAAAGGAAGGAGAGTACTACATTATGAAGTTGTTCATAAACTACCGGGAAGAGGAAATGAAGGAGGATTAGGCTTGTAGCTTGTGTAGAACAGATCAGATAAGCTTTTTTGGTAGAAAACCCCAAACGGAAGATCACTTCAAAGACCTAGTCGTAAATAGGAGGGCAATTTTAAACAGAATCTTGAAGAAACACGATTTGAGGGTATGATATGGATGTTATGAACATAGATATTGTCACATTTTAGGGGTGAGTGAATATAGACGGGGTTTTGGATTATTGTATTTATTGACCACTTACAAGTCGTATTACAAACAACTATAAAACTATCGCTATCTCCAAACTACACTTCACAATTACACACGCTAGTGTCCTCAGTCTATTAGTCTCCAATATCCGTTTCCTTGCAACGGATTTTAACACATGAATTATAACAGTCTAAGTGAATTACACGGCCGGTCACGGTAGCCGAGCCGTCTAAGGCATACACTGTCTTAACTCGTTCGGAAGCCGGGATCGTGGGTTCGAATCCCACTCAGGGCATGGATGTTTGTGTGCGTTTGCCTGTGTTTGTCTGCAGGTAGAGGCCTTGCGACGAGCTGATCACTCGCCCAAGGAGTCCTACCGAATGTGTAAGATCTAGAAAAACCGAAGTGAACGGAGTTCATAGAGGTAGGCCTAGGCCCACTGGGGCTGTAGTGCCAAGAAAAAAAAAACTGAATTACACAGCACAGCCCGACCGCCAACTGAACTCAGAGCGCCATTTTCTCAGTTATCTTTGCAGAGCTCAATTCTCGACTAACTGCGCACTTGGAAATTCGGAATTCGACTATTCTCAAGTGAAAGTTACATTGCGACTGACAGTCAATCAGTACGTCTTGGTGTCGAACCACATCTGGGGCTCATGACCAGATATCATTTACTGTTCGACAGTTAGGGTCTTGTTTTTGTGCGGCACCCTCTCTGACAAGAGGACGGGTCTGTCTTTTGTATATGCTGTTGGCCTGCTGGTCCTTGCCAGCGCAGTCTTTCTCGGGTCCAAATCCCTTGGGACTAGCGATCATATTTTACTGTCTCAAATTTGAGACTTCCCTTTTCGTCGCCTCCTACGACTCGCAGGGTCACGGTGGACGTATTCGGCCCCGCCTCCATATGGATTTCGAATATTCTAAACTGAACTCTTCTTTATATCCACTATGCACGGACCGAATAGAAACCATCGTTCCAAGCAATTCCCCTATTGTTGCTTTCGTATCCGTTGTCGCGGGAACCTGTTTGCCGAGCCGTTACCTAGCAATGTACATCTCCTCTGGATCGATTATTCCGGCCTTCAGCCGTCATGTCACAATATGGAACTTGGAATTCCTCAAATGAAGGAGAATTTCTTGAGTAGCTGAATTATTATTATTATTATTATTATTATTATTATTATTATTATTATTATTAGTTTCACAAGAGGACCTCTACAGCATGGCGCAGACAATTTAAAACAGATTTTTTACAGGAAGACGCTGATTTGTAACCGGCTTTCAAATAAATTTACTTCTTAACCAGAGAAGAGAAAGAGTGAAAGAATGTCGACCTCAAGTGAAGTCAGAAAAGAGAACTGTCGGCCTGCAATAAATCAGCGCACCAGAACATGTGCTGCTGGGGTGGAGAAGTGTGCTGTGTTTTATAGATAGGGACATATTGCTAGCCAGCCTCTATCTAGTCGCCACGACAGGAGGCACCCTCATACCTCCCCTCCCCGTGCCAAACCTCCGAGAAGGATCAAAAGAATGCCAGGCTACAAGAAATTAATTTCGAAAGGAAAAATTGTTCTTACAATGACTTGTGTTTTATGAGTACGGAACAAATTACTGGGATATTCTAACTCTGGGATGGCGAACCTGTGACACGGGTGTTGTGGTTGGCACTGGTGATAGCAAGCTTTGTCTATATCGACTTCTGGAGCCGAATGACGACACAGAGCACAACGGAAGTGCACTTTCTTCTATAAAATGAGAGGCATAAGCCGTTCTTGAAAAACTCGAGTGAGATGGTCACAAATTGACATCCAAATATCTCTAACGCCCACAGTTCTTTTGCAAACATGTACATATTGTAGCGTGTAGACCCGTTCCTAGGTAACGATCGCAAGCAAACAGTTTCCGACGGCAATGTATCAACATACAAAAGCAGAGCAACTGTTGGAAACAGTGTTTTCTGTGGTCCGCGCCGCAACCGTTGCTAAGCAACGGTGAGGCAAACACGCCTCTGCAGTAACGGTTGAACTACAACAAAAGAAGAGCTGTGTCTTCTATGTCGTCCGTGCTGAGGGGTTATCAGTGGGAGAATTTCAGAGCTTAGTTCATCTTGTCTTGAGCAAGACTGACCGTCATTCGCAATGTGACTTTAACTTTGACTTGAGCTTAGTTCATTGGTGGGATGTGTGCCAGACGGTAAGGACGTAAGAAGACTGTGTTAAACCCCTTAGCAGAAAACGTCTAGTAAAGACAGAGAAGACTTTATGTGTACGGTAGTTACAGTGATATTGGGAGGGGCTAATTCAGGGAGACTGCTATAGTTACTCGTAGTTTCGAGATGCATGAATAAATGGTCAATAAATCCAATGCCCAACCCAAACCCCCGTCGATAGTAACACTCAATCTCTACGATTATTATTATTATTATTATTATTATCATCATCATCATCATGCCATGCTGACCGGTTACTATGCAACGACAGTGAAACAAGCAACTATACAACATCTGTTGCTAGGTAAAGGCTCCGCCAACATACATGAACGCCACAATTCCCAGGTAACAATTGCACTGAAACAGAGTAGCGGTTTTTCTTTTGCGGTCGCCTAAGCAACAATTGAAAATAAACAGAGGAGCAGTGTTTTCTGTGTTGTCCCTGTCGAACGCTATAAATAGGATAATTGGAGCAATGAGTCAGTTGTGAGACAGTCGAGAGCCAGTAAGAATGTAAGCACAGAAGTACAGAAGGACATTGCTGGGATCCGTTACCATGTAACCACTGGTGAAGACACAGCAGACTAAGAAAACTTAATGCGTGCTGTAATGAACTGCAGTGTGTGAATTAGCGACAGCGCTATAGGTATTTGTAGTTACAGTCTGTAAGTGTTCAATAAATCCAATTACAAATCTACACGCCATCTATAGTAACTCATACACGTGACACTATTATAGATATCAGTAGTATGTCCAATTTATAATGTATACTATTGCTAGTGGGGTGGGACTAAGTCCCTTGTACTGCGGCCACTTCTGGCCTATTGTACCAACTATAATTTATACTAACGAAGAGGCAAAGCGGCCTCCGTAGTCTAGAGGTAACGTTCCCACCTCATGACTCGTAGGTCCCGTGTCATAGCTCTACGGCACGTAAAAGAACCTCATATCTCCAAAGGAGGTCACTGAGCAAAATTACGGACGTTTGCCGCCCAACAGCAGTCACTAATACCTCCGGTAGAGGGGGGAAGCATTATAGATACTTCTCAGCCAGTAGAGCCAGTCTCGCTGGCTGGGCGGGACTGATGGTAAGCACCAATACCTGTAGGATATAGATGCTGGTAGAAATCATAGAGGGAAGCACAATGGACCACTACAGGTCTAAGTGCATGGGGAAACCCACCCTCTCTAATAACTAACTAACTAACGAAGAGGCATATATCTGTCAGCATATAACAGAACAATATATTTTCGCTGATAATATGAAACCAAGGAATTTAAAACGGAATTCTTTCGTGACAAGTAAAAGGCTGGCCAGTATAGAGCCTCAACGTGTAACGTTTGCTTCTATGACGAAATGCACACGTTGGTACAGAACGTATCCAGATATGTTTCAGCTGTTCTGCTCACTCTCGTCCTTGTGACGGGAAGGTGCCCTTTGACACTTCTTCCTCTCGTGTCGTCTGGTTGGGTTACCACGAGAAGGGGAAGGACTGAAGTTGGGAAAGATAAGTTTGGGGTGAACTTACGTTGCGACCTGCAACAAACATATGTATTTCAGAGTACGTGATTACCAAGTGACATGAACCTATTTGTTAAGAGGATGAGTGAGGAGCTCTGTTCGTCTGCCCCTGTTAAAGAGTGGACCTACAAATTATTAAGCCCGTCACTGAATGTATGGCAAAGTTATCCTTGTGCTTAATTAATTTAGCACTATGCCATAGTCCTCTCCATGGGAGAGAACTATAATTCCAATATTCTTGACTTCGGCACTATATAACGGTGAGTAGTGAGCCTCACTCCCAGGCCGTTTTACCCCCCAGGGTAAAAGCTACCAGTACCTTTTAGATAAGGGGTTGGATGGACCCTAAAGTCGGTCTGAACGCTGTGGAGTACAAATTATAAATATAAATTATTAAGTTCCTCAACAAAATGCAAATTTTTCCAACCTCTTATTGCTTTCTCAGGCTCAGGTCCAAGTGATCTCTTCAGTTATTTGTTCACTTATGGTAAGAAACCGAGTTTCGAACCCATATAAAACAAAAGGATAAAGTTACATATATTTTAGGCCGCGCCATAGCTCAAGCGATTAGTCGCTGGCTCCAACTGCGGCCGCCCGGTTTCGATCCCGGGTCTGGTCAAGTGGGATTTGAGGTAGACAAAGTGGCGCTGGGACAGATTTTCTCCGAGTACTTCGGTTTCCCCTGCCAATCTTCATTCCACCAATTGCTCCACAATCACCCTCACCTATCATCTGGAGCTGGTACAATAGGTCAGAAGAGGCCGCAGTAAAATGGACTTAGTCCCATCCCACTAGCAATAAAAGAAATAAATAATACATGTATTTTACTTTTCAATAGACGTGAAGATAAAGGCTTGTGAACTGAAGGAATTAATGGGTTTCTGGACTTTTTCTATCGTCCGGAATTCTATGTAATAGAGGACACGACGTTTCGGAAACTTGATCTGTTTCCGAAACGTTGTGTCCTCTATTACATAGAATTCCGGACGATGTAGTAAGTCCAAAAACCCAGTAAGTCTGTGTGTCATCCACCATCGTCAGAACCCTTTAGAATCTACCAAGAAATTTAAAGTTTAATCTACACTTTAGAAGGCTGTAGGATTCGAAAAGTATTGACTTGTGTTAGGGAATTTCGAAAGTGTTCAAGGGCGTCAAGAAGAGAGATGAAGGGGAACGGAAGTTCAGTGTCTGTGTGAAGTCATGTGATTAGTGGGACACAAGTTGAAGAGGACAGGAAGGTTCCTTGTAGCGCGAGAGACTTGTTCGGTAAACTCAACGAGCTGAAAAGCAGCTGGACACAGTCGATGTCCCACCCATACATTACTGTCACAGAGAAGGTGTCACACGCATGTCCTGCTAGCCCGAATCCACACAAGGTCTCCTTCAGTCTGGGATTAGCATCCTCTAACACTTGTTCATCCGAGCGCTGCTTTCATCACATTCATAATGAAATATATACCGGTTATTACAGAAAGCTCTTAACGTGAAGTAGGATTTAAGTTACTATGACAGATTCTTATATTTCCGGATAATCCGAATTTAACAAGGGTCTTCATTTTAGGCTAACTGGAGTTGTTTCTACACATTAACATTCCTGAAGACAACACTGCACATGATTTCCGAAATCCAACAACAATATGTTGGACTGAATGCATTAATATTGTAAAGTGCTAGTGACCTATGAATCATGGCCATAGGCACCTGTAAAACTATCGATAATATACATAATTAACAAATCATTACAGCACACACTGAGTCTTAGTTTACTATTGCCTTTATTAGTCGTTGCTCGTTTACGGTTCCTTACAATGAAGATTATTCTACTCTCGTGTCTACGTCGTTGCCGGGCCGCTGCCATCTCACAGCTGTCTCAATTTCTGACTCTCAAATAAATAATTTTAGTCGGTCCGTTACATTACTGTTGGACTTCGCCAGCAATGTCATTCCTGGCTTCAGCCTCCTCGAGATCCATGACTAAGATTTTTGTTCTCTCTTAGGCATGAGCGTGTTTCTAAATGGAGCCTCTTCTTCGACGAAGGAAGGGTCGCTGTTTCTATGTATGCGCTGCGTTTGTTGCGCCGTAGTTTCAACACGAGTATATCCGCGCTGTGATGGCGTCCAGGTCACTATGGACTATGTCCACCCTTTGTCACTGCACTGTGCTGTCAATGAAGGCTTGTGCAGCAGATTTGCCTTACTTGTTTTTCAGGCCGCGCCATAGCTCAAGCGGTTAGTAGCTGGCTTCCCATAGCGGCGGCCCGGATTCGATCCCGGGTCTGGTCAAGTGGGATTTGTGGTGGACAAAGTGGCGCTGGGGCAGGTTTTCTCCAAGTACTTCGGTTTCCCCTGCCAATCTTCATACCACCAATTGCTCCACAATCACCCTCACCTATCATCTGGGGCTGGCACAATAGGCCAGAAGTGGCCGCAGTACAAGGGACTATTTTCTTATCATTGCTAGTGGGCTGGGACTAAGTCCCTATTATGATAGTTATATAAACTAATGTGCTTAAATTATTTAATGTCTCTGATGATAATTTGAAACAAGTATCGCTTCTATCTATCTATGGATCTACAGCCCTTGTGAATCTTGGCTGCTTTTTCATTTTCTTAACTCATATATAGTCGGTAGGACTCCTTGGACGGGGGATCAGCCCATCGCAAGGCCGCTACATGCACAAAGCACAACACAAACACAGAATAATATTGTTGACTTGCAAGTGGAGGAAGTACTCTTGGCGTGGTGGGCACGTTGCTTGTCTCCATTGCAACCGCAGCACGTCAGGACAAAGAGGATATAGTCAGTGCTTGTATGTTTGTAATCCTTCCTGCTACTCGCCTCTCATTTGTTTACGCGTATTCCGCAGACAGCCCGAATGAAGTATAGTTACTTTGAAGAAAAACAGCACTTATTGCTGAGTGCGCTGTTTGCCTATACCATTTCATGGTCCATATATCCCGACTCGAGGTTTTGTCTTCATAACAAGCCTTTAAACGGCACGTGGCCAGGTTTTTAAGCCAGTAATAAAATGCGCCATAAAAACCCCCATATTCTAAATGTCTTCCAGCTCCGTCGGTATAGCAACGGGCTACTGGCTGGAAGGTCGGGGTTCAAATTGCGGCAGGGACAAGTGATTTTTCTCTTCTCGACAGACTACAAACCGGGTCTGAAGCCCACCATGTCTCCTATCCAACGGATACCGGGGACTCTACACCCGGGGATAAAACGGCCGCGACGTGAAGCAGCCCACATATCACCATCTAGTGTCGAGGTCAAGAATGATGGAGCTATGCCTCCACGGCCTCATACGTCTTCAAGACGAAGTATAAGGCAAAAACAAAAATGTAACAGGCCGTCTAGGCCCATATGGGTGTGAGACGTTGAGACTCTCGCATTTTCTAGACAATCGGTTCACAAATAGCGGAGAGCTTGTTGGCCTTACGTTCCTGCCGCCCTTTACACCCCAGGAAGATTCCTTGTACACATTTCTGTTAGAGGCTCAGTCGACCGCAAGGCCATAGTACAGCTGCAAGGAATAGATCAATTGAAAAATCTAGTGACTTCTTAAGGAATCAAACCCGAGACCTTCCTGCTTGTAGTATAGTACCTCAACCAACTACGTGCCCTCCTTCATGGCGTGGCGCTAAATTAATACAGAGAACACTTGATTAATCTTAAATAAACGCTACACGTATTATTAAAATACCAAGTAAATAGTTTCTGAGAACGTTAATAAGTTTCGTTCGCAGCAAATTTAAAATATTTCCGTCACTGCAGATATCGACGCTAAAGACATGAAGCGGGAGAGGCAGCACAAAGAGAAGTCTGACAGTATGAGTATGAGATTGTAGACACGTGATGATCTATAACACCTACATACATATAATCAAGAAGAAATACAAAAAAAAAATCTAACAAAGGCTTTGAAACAATTAATTCTACATTACAAATAAAATTACCAAGAAAGTTTTATGAATGTAGAAATCTTTCTTATAGTCGCCAAGTTTCAAAATATAAATATTAATATAAAAATATATGGATGATGTATACTGAGGTCGGGGAAAGAAGTTCCAGGGCTCAACCTCCTCCACATCTCCCTACAGACGTTCCGCTTCGCCTTGCAACATATATCCCTATATTCCCCTTCAGCAGTATAGCCAATCAACGAAGGGTATGTTGGTAGTGACAAGCATGTCACATGACTCAGCAAGCGCAAGCGCTTTGTGCTGTCCTAACATAGACTGGAGTGGGTTGAAGAGGAGCACAACAGCAGACAGAGCGCTGTCATCCCCACCCCGCATGGAACTTCATTCCGTTGTTTCAGTATACAAATATTGTCCTTAGGACCACACGCCCGTAAACATTGTCATTGTTATTATTCTTCTTCTTCGGTAGTGTCGATTTCCCTCTCAGTATGTTAATATTCTCTCACGCATTACGAAATTGAATTTATTTCTAACTTTTTATGAATAAGATGTGCCCAAACGAACCATTTCGTAAAGCTACACGTTTCATGCTTCATTTGTCAACTCCCGGATGGCTGGACGATGCCTCTTCTTCCAGAAGCGCAGCAGAAAGGCGGAAGTGACCGGAGGGCTACTCAGTGGTCACCAAGTTTCTGATAGACGCAGTGCCTCAGATTCCCAAATTGTAACTGTCAGGTAGGTTCACAACCCGTAGTCCTATGTGAAATGTTTCCGACGCCTCCCGAACATTCAGTTGCCATGCGATAATTCGCGGTTTATCAAAAAGAATTAGGGATAAGTTTAACGTGGCCAGGGTGGGGTGGATCATGTTGAATACCACACTACTTGTTAACTTTCTTCATGTTCGATTTCACAGTTTTAACAATACCAAATGAAGTAAAGAGTAAATATACCATGAAATTCTTTCATGTGTAAACTAATTTTTAGAACAATTAATGCAGAACGTAACCTAATCTAAAATTCAAAATTTTCACGTGCTAACAACTCATACCGTTTTATTCTTAATCTCGTGACATACCCGATAATCACAGTGCCACGTGTATGGGTGGCTCTAGACGGGGGTTTGAATTGGATATTGGACTTACTGACAATTTTAACACGCAACTTGAATTTACATCTCTAATTTCCACACTTTTATAAATCACTAAAGCACACGATAAGTTATCTTAGCCTTAATTTCTACTTCTATGTACAAGGCCTCTGTCAGTCCAGGCTCAGTACAGCAGATATGCCCTATTTCTACCAGTATTCGCTACCACGGGAGTCTAGTCACTTGAACGGTGGTATGCCTGACCGCCGCCAAGTTTAAGCCTCATACTTTCTGTGTCGGGCTTCGCCTTGAACAATATTGCGGACACTCACTAAGCTCTAAGCCTCGTCTAGCTTATAACCCCTCGGCACGGACCATGTAGAAAACACACAGCTCTTCCACTGTTATCCCAATCGTCTCCATGGAAACGTGCCTGTCCGCGAAGGTGTTACTCAGCAACGGCGGCCTATACTTGCTTATTAAAAATCTGTTGCCTAGCAGCGAATGTTGTTCCGTTGTCTGTCTGAGGTATCTACCTAGCAACGGCTCTACACACTACAGTATAAATACTACAAACATATCCCTACATAACAGGCCCGATATATTTCCAGCCTAAGAATATTAAAATCTATCTACCCTAGAAACCAGGGTACGTAATACCTTGTGTACAGTCTCTCAAATCTTCCAATTACGTGTCCTGTCGTAATTCGAAATTTTGGTACATATCTGTGAGCGGTATGCGCGCGCACGGCACGGTTCCCACACTGTTCATACAAGCACAGACTCAGGCACACCACATATACAGAGTCTGACTGGCAGTGGGACAGTTCTACCACACTCTGGAAAGACAGAAATGATAAATCTTGTCTTCATAATAAAATGGATGACGTTATTAATTCGATACATGGCACGTACAATCAGGCTGTGACATAATCAGCCGGTCTTCTCTCGCTTCGACAATCTAACATTGCATTGTGACCACCTGTTTATCTACCAACAAAAGGAAGGAAGCCATATTACCCTACCATCATCTGTCGTAGAAAATTATCATGAAGTTCCCTTTCACGGTTTGACTAGACGCACGAAAGTACGGACATCTTTCTCGTAATTTTATAAGCCTAATTGCTATTCTAATAATAAGGGGCAGAGACTTCAAAGTTTGGGGAGGAGACTTGTGGAGGGGCAGGGACCAAGCCAATTCGGGGAGGGTTTGCTTATCACGATTCCGGCAGACTACTAATGAGACCGCGTTGCGATGACCAAACACGATCAAGTGAAGGTATAACCAGGAATACACACAAGGCTGCGTGCTGATCCATGAGCAAAATACAGCGCCTGTCCTTAGGGCATGTAGGGAGGACCACACAAGTTGGCTTCCTCTCCTCAAATAGGAAATAAACCAACTCATTCCGACCCACCTCCTTGCTCTTTTACAAAATGGTAACGAGATTCTCATTACAAGCTCCAGGTATGAGAAACTAATGCGTTTGTATATCCCAACTAAACTCAGAATACAAGTTATAAAGCATGATGGGATAAGCTTCATAGATAATCGCTCTTTAAGGAAATCCGTAATCGGCGTTATCCTTTATGGGTGTCGGCAACGCTGACTTCGTGTCAAAAAAATCAAGGGGGGGGGCTAAAAATATAATATTATAATATTTCAATCAATTATCGAGTTCAAGTCCCGGTAGGGTCAAGAATTTTCCCTTTTCCATGTCGTTCAGACCGCCTCTGGGGACCACCCAACCTCCTATCCAGTGGGTACCGGGAGGCTCTTTCCCCGGGGTAGCTAATTCCTCACCTAAAACTAGTGCCGAGGTCAAGAAAACGTGGATCTATATATCCACTCCCCCTTACGCCTTCATAGCGGCCTCCGTAGTCTAGATGTAACGTTCCCACCTCATGACTCGTGGTACGTGGGTTCAAACCCGGCGGAGGTCGTGGAATTTTTAAGGGCGGAAAAATTCAGGGAACAAGTCTTCCGGGAGGGACTTTAAGCCGTGTGTACCGTGTCGTAGCTTTACGGCACGTAAAAGAACCTCATATCTCCAAAGGAGGTCACTGAGCTAAATTCAAGGACATTTCCCGCCCAACAGTAGTCTCTAACGCCTCTGATAGATAGGGGAAGCATTATAGATACCGCCAAGCCAGTAGAGGCCGAACTCGCTGGCTCGGTCGGGACTGATGGTACGCACCAGTATCGGTAGGGTATAGAGACTGGTAGAATATCATAGAGGGAAGCACAATGGACCAATACTGGTCTCACTGCATGGGGAACCACCCTCTCCAATAACTAACTAACTAACTAACTAACTAACTACGCCTTCATGGCGTAGTGTTTAGTTAAGTACAGAGGCAGCTCTACCTTCCTTTTACTTTTACGCAAGCGTTGCACAGAAACCTGAACAGCTGACTGCCACATAGCTGCTAATCTGAACTAAAGATTAAGATTTAGTGTCTTAGACACCATGAGGAATCAACATCATCCATCTCTGTGTAAAGAAGCATCTTTAGATGATGCAGGCAGCCAGACAGCTACATTAGTGAATTATATGCATGAGGGTACAAGGAGCAAACGGACATTAATATTATGTAATTACAGCCAAGGAGCACAAATATTCTGCCGTTAACATTTTGTCTACGTGTAAATCATTTCGACTGTGCTGTGAAACAACCCGTGGAAAATCGGAATGTCAACAGGCCGAAACTGTAATATACCGCAAGCTCTGGTGCCTCTGTATACCACCCACGTAGAAGGGCATTGTCAGTGGGGCTATCTGAAGCGCAGTGCGGACATCTTGTTCCTTCGAGTCTCTCTTGAAAAGTTCTTGCTTACAAAAGCTGGCCAAGGAATTCCATTCTTTTGTGAAACCTAGAGGCTAAAGAAACACAACTGCTCCATCTCCTGAGCCAGTTCAATCTAATCTACAACCCACACTCTTTGAGATATACTTTATCTTAATCTAGGTCTCTCAAGTCAACTTTTTTAGGTTTTATGACTAAAATGATAAATGACTATCATTTAATCCTTCATTTGACGATTATAATAGTGCATGACGAACATCAGTGACAATGATGTATCTATTTAACTCTTTTTTAGAGACTCAAGTCAAGCTCATAGTCAAAGTTATATTACGACCGACGGTCAGTCGGCCAGTCTGACTTGGTGTCAAGTCCAATCTAGGGCCCCAAGACCAAAATTTTGTTACTATTAGACTGTTGCAGGTTTGATAAATTTAGATTTTTTCTAAATAATTTATAAATTTAGTTCGTACAGATAGATAGGTATACGTAAAGACTGAAGACCACAGTTAAGTCAGCCTTACGCGCCTGCCGCCCTTTACCCTGAAGTAAAACTCCTGGTACTCATTTCCGTTACGGGCTGAGTCGATCACAGGGCCACATTGCGGCTGGAGCGATTAGGTCAGTTCAAACAAATCCACTTCATCGGGACTCGAACCCGCGGCGTTCCGGTCTGTAGCATAGTGCCTCAACCAACTATGCTACCGCGTGCCATCAATTTTGTTATGAAACCTAACAATAATAAAAATTGAAGAATGCTCTGTTTGGCAACGCTGTTCTGCCCTGAATAACTTGTCGCATTTACGTAAGAAGAATAAAAAACTGCTGGGTTCAGTGTTGCGTTTCCCCCAGTTCATGGTCCAGGAGACGTCCTGACGAGATTGTAGCTCATACAAAACAAAAAGAAAACCTTGGAATATCAGTTCACGGCTTACAATAGAAAAAGAGGAAATCGCCGTGGTCTAATTCAATAAGAGCCCTGAAGCAGCATTACGTACCCAGTACTCGTTCCGTTCTGAGGTTCCGGCGCGGACGGCCTAGCGGGTCTAGCGGGAAGCTGCTTTTTGCTGTGCGTCATTCGCTTTCCCCTTCGATATCTTCTTCATAGCTTGGGAAACGGGGGCGGGGCCACGCGGTAGCGTAGTTGGTTGAGGCACTATGCTACAAGGCAGACGGTCTCGGGTTCGAGTCCCGATGAGGTGGATTCTTTTTCAATTGACCTAATCCTTCCAGCCGCACTATGGCCCCGGGGTCGACTCAGCCTCTAACAGAAATGAGTACCAGGAATTCTATAAATAATTTTCCTGGGAAGTAAAGCGCGGCCGGCGCGTAAGGCTGACAACCTTACCGCCATCTTTGAGCCGATTTTCTAGATAATGTGGGACCCTCAATGTCTTACAATCCTATGGGACTTCACGGCCTGCTAGAGGGATAGCTTTACTTTTTTTTACTTTCAATCCTTCCAGCCGATCTATGGCCCTGGGATCGACTCAGCCTTCAACAGAAATGAGTACCAGGAATATTCTTGAGGGTAAAGAGTGGGCGGCGCGTAAGACTGAAAACCTCACCGCCATCTGTGACCAGATTGTTAGGAAAATATGGGAACCTCGACGTCTCACAACCCTATGGGCTTCCATGGAAAGTTACAGCGATAGCTTTACTCCTTTTTTGCCTAGCCTTATGGGAAGTTAAGTGTCCGAACCCGGAGACGAAAGAGTTAAATCTTTCAAACTGGATTGCAGAATGGACTTGCAAACAAAAGGCACGTCAATGCTTGCGTAAGAGTTGAGTCAATATTAAAAATTCTGTAGCCCAGAAATATTTCTCGGCGAATGGTTCGAGTTCCCTGTTCTGCTACACACTAAAGCAGCGTTTATCAAATAGTGATGCTGGTACCCATGTAGGTATCGAAGCATCTTACTATGAGTTTTCAGCATTTCTATTGAAAACTCTTAACCATGGGTGTTATTCTCATTCTGAATCGACTCAGAATGAGCTTACACATAAATAACGAACTTCATGTAGTTGGCTGAGGCACTACACTACAAGCTTGAAGGTCGCGAGTTCGATTTAATTTTGCAACTACATCATGTAGTGTCAAATGAATGGATGACAGATGAATGATGAATCGGAAAGAATTTCAAAGGAAGAGGCAGTGACTCAATCGAGGTAAATCCCAGGATTTGTCTGTTAGGAGTGAAGAAACCAGGAATAATCTCAGTCATGACAGCTTATATCTTGCCGAGATTCAAATCAAACACTTTCCTAGTACAAGTCAACCCAATCTGTGTACAATCATAACATCAACTATTGAACAAAATACAAAAATGCAAGTTCCAAGAAATTCTTCTAAATAAAGCAATTTTAGTCTAACTTCCTTATTTTGAAGTAATAAAAGTTGGCTTATGCAATCACCATACTGTCTGTGTGTCTGTGTGTCCTCCTATCAACTTTTCAATGCTTGAATCTTTACGAAAATTTGTATGTATATAATGACACTTGAGCATATTTTAAAGGCGTACTTCATAAATCTCCCCATCAGTGTACGTGTCTATATGTGTATTCCCTGTTGCTAGGTAGCGACTCAGTAAAAACGTTACGGCGGCAACGAATACAAACGCGAAGCTATAAGAACAATTGGACGGATCTTCCTTTATGAGGTCCGCATAATATCAAAGCGAAGTAGGCGATCAGGTCTTCAGAGAAATTCCTGTTGATCAAAACGATGACAGCTGACGACTGACAGACTTTGTCAGATCTGCTTAAAGTGGGAATTAGTACTAACCAACGCTTGCTGCCCTTTTCTGGCACAGAATTTTATAATTTTATGCAGTATCGTGAAGATATTATTGTGTAAGGAAATTGTCGCACAGTTCAGATATTTGGGAACGACTGCTACCAATCAAAATTTGATTCAGGAGGAAATTAAGAGGAGACTGAATTCGGGTAATGCTTGCTACCATTCAGTCCAGAACCTTTTGTCTTCTCGTCTACTGTCTAGAAACATAAAAATTAGAATACACAAAACTATAATTTTGCCTCTGGTTCTGAATGGGTGTGAAATTCGCTATCTTACATTAAAGGAGCAACATAGACCGAGGGTGTTTGAGAACAGGGCGCTGAGGAGAATATTTGGACCGAAGAGAGATGAAGTGACAGGAGGTCTGAGAAAACTTTTCAATGATGACCTTCATAACTTGTACTCTTCGATAAATATAACTAAAATGATCACTTCAAGGAGGATGAGATAGGCAGGGCATGTGGAACGAATGAGGGAGAAAAGGAATGCACATAGGATATTGGTGGGAAAGCCAGAAGGAAATAACCACTAGGAAGAACAAGGCGTAGGTGAGTGGACAATATTAAAATAGATCTTAAATAGATATTATGGGGTGGTATGGAGTGGATAGATCTGGCTCAGGATGCGGACCAGTGGAGGGCTCTTGTGAACACGGTAATGAACCTTGGGGTTCCATAAAATTCTGGAAGTTCTTGAGTTGCTGCACAATTGACGGCTTCTCAAGAAGGGCTCAGTTGCATGAAGTTAATTTTGTTAATCACATTTGTGATTTCAATAAGAAAGCGGACGTGTTTCAAGTTATTTACCGTGGGGTCCAGACATCTCACTCTTTCGGGGGGTACCAATAGCAGGAAGATTGGTCATCACTCCGTTAGAATTTAGCTGAAACCAGCTTACAGGAAAATTGCAAAACGTCCTGGATCTGATGATGAATTAGAAGCTGTCATTGCCTAATCACAAAACAATATTTCAGAGCTTTTCATTTTTCCCATCCTCTCTCAATCACTTCGACGTTTACATGATTGGCGCAGGGTCATTTATCAGTGTTATGAATTTTACTGTCAAACGATTCAAACTTTTAATATAATTTCACAACTTTCGCTTTGAGTGTCCTCTGTCCACTCCCTTTAGGGAAACAAATTGACGAAAAAAGGCATTTTGAATATTTCACAGCACTGTATACTTATGGGCCACCTCAGTGGTCTAGTGGTCAGAGTTCCTGCTTACAGATCCAGAGGTCCCGGGTTCGATTCTCGGCGCTACTAGATTTTCTGAGAAGTAGTGGGTCTGGAACGGGGTCCGCTCAGCTTCGTAAGGATAACTGAGGAGCTATTTGAAGGAAATAGTTACTCCGGCCTAGAAGGCCGAGATTAACGGCCGTGGGGATCAGCTGCGCTGACCACGTGACACCCTCTATCCGCTAGATTTGGCACTAACTTCGAAGACAAGCGGCGGTCGCTCGGTCAGTATAGTTCGCTTGCGGACTTCAGGGCACGGAGTTGCATGTTTATGGTGTGGTCTTCAGAATTGTGACGCCGTGTGGGACTGTAGGTGGTTACAAACGTTTCTGAAGAAGACACTTCCTCTTTCTTCGAGGCAGAACTGGTATTGAGGAGGAACCTGTTGCATCCATCTTCATAGAAAGTACTTTTATCACGAAGATGAAGGCGCCAGGTTCCTTGAAAACGCTGCCATATACCTACCAAAATATATTGTGTCATAAATCAAAAGACCAAATCTAAAAGTTTGACGAAAATATTTCCCTATGACGTTCTCATTACGTAAAGGTTAGGATCATTTTCAGATCTGGGGTCTATGTGTATATGTAAGCCAGCGATACTCCCATCCTCAGGTAACCAGTGGTCAGTATACCGAAGTATACTCTTAGGGCCATCCCCTACTCTTAGGCCAAAGCGAATTCGTGTGTTGGTTTTCCACAGTTTATGCGGGCACCGAAGAAACTGAAGGAGTATTATCTTCTGGGATATAATCGCTTGCGTCTGTTGACTGTCAATTGAAGTTTCGGAGCAACACGTTGCCTCCATCTTCAGGGTCATAGAATAAGCCGAAAAAGGAACCAGCATTAAGCATCAGTTATCTTTCACCCTGCTGTACTGCTATGAAAACCTCAAATCCCACTCCTAGGGAATTACTTAAATAGCGTAATGTGGCACGTGTCTGATATTGGTCAGCGTTGTTATCCTTACCGGCGTGTTTTGTGCGACATTCACGTAAACTATCTTAACGTAATGGACAGGTAGGGGGAGAGAATTAAAGATAAAGTAAAAAAAATAAAGCTATCCCTGTAACAGGCCGTGAAGGCCCATAGGATTGGGAGAGGTTGAGGGTCAGCCTTACGCGCCGGCCGCGCTTTACTCCCCAGGAAAATTATTTAATTAATTCCTGGTACTCATTTCTGTTAGAGGCTGAGTAAATTCCAGGGCCTGGTGCGGCTGGAAGGATTAGGTCAACTTTAAAAAAATCCAGTGACCTCATCGGGACTTGAACCTGCGACTTTCCGTTTTGTAGCATAGTCCCTCAACCAACTACGCTACTGCGTGCCCCGAGAATTAACGATAGGGACGATAAATATAAGGGAACAGAAAGGAATATGGGAGAATGAAAGGAAGGAGATAAAGATTCTAAAGGCTATACGAAAAATGATGTAGGAATAGGAGGAAAACGAAGATAGAAAGAAGATAAGAAGAAATGAGAGGGAAAGACGATAAGAGAAATATGATATGATGATGGAGAAATGGTGGAGAAAGATATGGACAAGAGGAGAATAAGGGGAAAGGAGAGAAAGAAAAAAAGAAAGATTAGGAAGGAGAAGATGAAAGAGAAAAGAATAAATGATAAATAGAAGAACATAAAACAGGACAATAACAAAAATGAAGAAGAGGCTTCTTCCTAATGCCCTTAATCTGAAATGAATATGTGAGTTTTACACAGCCGACAACAATCAGGCAGTTTTCTCTAAAGATCGGAGTCCTTCGGTTTGGAAAACTCTATCCCGGGCTGCGCTGCACTGCACTGAGCAAGGCAGGATTCACTTGTAGCGCACACAGTGCATAAGTCAACGTGGGAGTCCTAAGCAATTTGCAAGCTGGGCACGGGAATCATGGCTCATTTAAACGATCATGAGAAGGCTATTATTCAGAGTCACTGCGCACAATAAAATCGGCATCGCTAACCGTGATTAGCTACACAATCACAATCGTAGCTAATAAACATTTACAGCACCACTAAAGTTTTCCCTAAGGAATCTTGAATCTTTGAATCTGCATGTACTTTACGTTCTCGAAATTACTGTCTGACGTTTGCGGCAGGGTTCAGTTTACAACGTGTGGCTACTAGATGTCATTAAAGTATCAACTTATATGACTTAGCAGTTCCCTCATTATCCACAGTATCAAGTGCGTTGCCGTTTCTGCATTAGCACAGATCTCGTGTTACTCCCCACACTGACGTCACTGTATTCCGCACAGTTTCGCGTTCTAAATGGGAGAACTATAGGAGTCAAGGAACAGAGTAGGAAGGAAGGAAGGAAGGAAAGAAAGAAAGAAAGAAAGAAGGGAAAACAGAGCCATAGGAAATTAAACAGAAAATCAATATGAAATAAGGCATAGACAGAAGAAAGAATAAGAAATATTGAAAGAAAGAAAAAACAAGGGCAAAGATAGCGGTAGGTAAACAAAGAGAAAAGCAGTATGAATAAAGACAGACAGAGGGAGAAAAAAGAAAGAAGGACAAACAGATCGCTAAACAGACAATCAGAAGAACAAAAGGACACAATATAAATAAATATAAGATTAAACAAACAAACAAACCGAAAATATAGTAGACAGAAAATTCAACTTCCTACTCTAAAATATCTAAGCGGGGCATGTAGCACGCACTGGGACACTGAGAAATACCTAAAAAAATTGGTAGAAAATCTGAAGAGAGGAGACGCCTTGTGAGATCTAGACGTCTGGAAGTGTGGACTGAGTTTAACTGAGTTCCATGCCGTCTCCTGGCAGATGTTTACGTATAGAGACGGCAATGAATCTTCGAGGTCTATAAAAGAAGGACACTTCCTAAGTCTTCATCCCTGAACATGGAGGCAGCACATTTCTCCGAAACGCTAGGATCTATCTACCAAACTATATGATGACACGTCATAATCTATAACCAACATTAAAATGAAACGTCATCAAAACTTGTACTTATAAACGACATTATATTATATATCATATAAATAATACTTAATTCACCCTCAAATATCTTTTTAAAATTTTGTATATTTAAATCATAATTGCAGGTTTAGACCTATTTCTGGCTCCTAACTACCAGAAGTGAGACTCTATGGAGAAGGTTCTGGCAGTATAACAACTACGCCAAAACTGGGTTGGGATAAAAAACCATACTAATATTCTGATTAATATTTTAAGTTAATGTATTTAAGTTCGGTTTTGACATATTTCATTAACAGCAGTCATCAAAAACTGTTGTAGCCAAGGTCATCTTAAAGCTTTAACAAATTTATAATTTGTATTTGTCCCGGACTAAGAAGATAAGGTGAAAATAAATTATCAATAAATTTGCGACAGTTTTTGATTCATTTCATCACAATTATATCAAGCAGTGCCTCTGATGTAGTTGAAAGACATGAGGTTTCGAGAGGGCAGTCAGTTCATGAAACGTCAATAACGACTGGGGAGGGGGAGAGAGGCAAGCCAGCCGTCTGTCCTCCTTTGGACTCGTGGAAGAAAACAATTAAAAAGAAGAAAATATAGTTAGTTAAAGTTGTTCCTGTGCTTAATTAATTAAGCATCATGTCATGCAGACTTATGGGGGATTAGAGGTATAGCTTTCCCCCCCCCCCGGCACTACAGCCCCAGAGGGCCTAGGCCTACCTCCATGAACTCCGTTCACTTCGGTTTTTCTAGATCTTACACATTCGGCAGGACTCCTTGGGCGAGTGATCAGCTCGTCGCAAGGCCTCTACCTGCAGACAAACACAGAAAAACGCACACAAACATCCATGTCCTGAGTGGGATTCGAACTCACGAATTCGCTTCCGAGCGAGCGAAGACAGTGCATGCCTTAGACCGCTCGGCTACCGTGACCGGCAGAGGTATAGCTTTACCATTTTCTATCTCAGCACTAGGTGGAAGTCAGTGGTCAGCTTCACGCCATGCCAGATTTTCTCCCTAAGAAAGGGCCCCCCGTACCCATTCGATAGCCCTGTTCTTGGGGGATATAAACCTAGCCCTCCATGTTAGGGGAGTCTCGAATCTGGGACAGTAAAATATGGTCACGAGTCCCGCGGGACCCGGACCCGAGAATAACTGCGCTGGCGAGGACCAGAAGCAATTGTAAACGACAAACCCACCCTCTCGTCAGAGAGGACGTTACCTAAGGTCTATAATCGCAAGAGTTCAGATGGAAAATAAAATTATTGGTCGTGATCTCTAGGGACTTGTCGCCAAGACGAACTTATATGGCGGTAAACCGCCAGTCGTAAAGTAAATCTGACTCTGTGCTGTATGTATAAGTGGTCAATAAATCAAGTCATCAATCCAAAACTGATCTATAGTCACCCTTGTATGAGGGATAGGCCTTCTCGGCCCTTGCACCGCGACCTACAGTGGTCTGTTCTGCTTTACAGTCATCCTTATACGTGACAATATATTCCATCTTGTATACTATACAACGATCAGTAGTCATAAACGACTTAAATGAAGTGTGTAAGCAACTTTCCTGGCACCCTCCACCTACTTGCGAGAAATTCCTAGCGGCGCCCAGGGTCTCATGTAGTCATGGAGTAAACATTGAACATTAAGTACCACAGAAGGGGTAGCGGGGGCAGAGCGCGAAGGCAGGCATATCCTGCGGAGAATAAACATAGACCTGAAGAGGAAGTGTTGATCCTCGGTTGGGTGAGCAGAACAGCTGAAGACGTTCTTCAGCACCGCCTTGAGGTGTCCAACTTAAGCTGAACCCCATCCAACAGTATATACAGAACAATTTAAAGAGAGGGCGGGTAAACGGAAAGGAAACAACATCTGCAAGAGCTCATCCAACCAAAAGGAGAGGTCCTGACAAGAACACCAATTATCATAGCCACAGGGCATGGAAGGACGACCCACTAGCAATACTCAAATATGGTGGTTTCTCATACGAGAATATGTGGAAGGGAGACGACCGTCCCTCCGAAATATCAACCAAATGGCAGAAGAAACTGTTTTTTTAATACAGAATATTCCTATGCCAGGTGGTTCGGAAATAATAAACTACCCAATTATCTTATACAACTCATCTGTGACTTTTACACACATCGCATGAGGGACATGAAACACGCGGTCATAATTTTCCCTAATTTGATATTATGGACCTAACCCTGATTTCTCTTGATTATTATCTGTCTGTATTCAAAGTATCTCTAAGGACGAAATGCGACAGGAAAACAATTGTGTTCATAAAATTATCATGTTTATTTAAGCAATTTTCCGCCATTGAAAAAACTAAAAATCCTTAAACAAATTTCCTTTCTCAAGAAGAACAGAAGAACAATTCCATATTATGTAAGCATATTACCTACCAGGGAGAACTAATAGCCTCTTTTATTTTCTATAAGTCTGGGAAAACTTTATATTACATAACTGTCGGTTTGTGACTGCGGCGGCCCGGGTTCGATCCCTAGTCAGTTCATGCGGGATTTCTGGAGGACAAAGCAACACTGGGGTAAGTTTTCTCCGAGTGCTTCGGTTTACCTTGTCTATTGTCATTTCTCATCCTATCACCTGTCGCTACAATATATCGATGCTGAGAGAGTCATTAAATAAATAACATAATAAATTATATTTTTTTTTTGGCTTAAGATATATATGTCTTATTCAACTCTTGGCATCTAAAGAAGAAGAAACAGCCACTTAGAAACGTCAGGACTGGCGAAACGTCGGGTTGAAGCAATAACAGACATATTCCGATATTTTACTTCAATTTATGAATGTAATTAAATATATTAAATTTTATTCATTTTCCACAGCATAACTTCCGTGTAGATACAGTGTGCAGTGCTTGTCTACAAAATGTATCATCGTGTATGTAAATTCACCGTTGGCTTCATACTGGCAATGATTATGGTGGGCGTGTGTTTTGTCGTGCCGATCACAGTGGCCGTGCGGTCTAAGGTATGAACTGTCTTCGCTAGCTCGAACACTTGGATCGTGGGTTCGAATCCCACTAAAGGCATGGAGGTCTATCTGCGTTTATTCTGTTTGTGTTGTTCTGTGTGTAGGTAACGGCCTAGAGACGGGCTGATTCCCCCTCCAAGGTGTCCTACCGACTGGGTATTACTTACTTATTTATGGAGCTGAGCCCTTCTTGAGGAGAAGCCAAATCTGCAGCAACTCAAGAATTTCCCAGCATTTTATGGAACCCGAAGGTTCATTTTAGATACCCTCTTCATCTAATTCTCCTTGACTCGATCGTTCTAATTATTTTTGGCGAAGTGTACAAGTTACGAAGCTATGCATTGTGCAGTTTTCTCCAACTTCCCGTCACTTCATTTCTCTTCTGTCCAAATGTTCTCCTCAGCACTCTGTTCTCAAGCCCCCTCAATTTGTGTTCCTCCATTAACATCAGAGACCAAGTTTAACACCCATACAGAATCACAGGCAATATTATAGTTCTGTATATTCTAAATTTTACGTTTGTAGACAGCAGACGGGAAGACAAAAAGATTCTGTATTAACATTTTCGCCGAACTCAGCAAATTTAAGCAAGACATCCCGCGCGAAACATGCAAGGAACTGACTTCAAGTCTTCCTGTAGGCCTTTGTGGTGTACCGAAACCTTTTACTTAACTTACTCCTGCCTCCACCTGTTGCCCTAAAGGAATGTGATGTACTCCAGTTCATCCTTGCAAGAATAAGTTTGGTCTACCGGAAGACCACAAAATCGAATTGATCCTACAGCCAGACACTGGGACAACCCTGTTAATACCCCGCCTCGGGTTAGGAAAATGTTCATGTCAGGATGTAGAGGGGAGAAACGTGGAACAATCGCAGGCCTGCAAACCGGGTGACGTATATACATCTGATACCTGAGATTCCATTGGGGGGGGGGACTGGGATACGGTTTGGTTCAAACCGAATTTTCTTTACTGTTTGCTTCGGTTTACGTCCTATATGTGGGCTTACAACTGATCGATGCAACTGTGTATTGGTCTAGCCTTAAGCAATTTTCATTTATTTAGCATTCGGTAATTGTGTTCATTCTATCTCTCTTTGAGAAACACATCTTCGGAAACACAGGACACAATGTGGCTGTACAAACCGTATGCGCCCTGAGGTTGTTTGTGTGTGGTTCCTAGAGAGGGAAAGGCTAGACAGCGCACAAAAATAACTGGGACCGTAACATTTCATTTCGGCAGATCAAAAACTGTTTTGGAAATAATAAATGAAAATATTTCACTTCCCCTGAATATAAATTATTTTGTAAATAAATAAATAAATAAAAATTATAGCTAATTGTACAGTTAAATACCCTACAATAATTACACATGAATAACATTCTCATAATACAAGTCTCTCGATCGCATTGAGAGGAATGCATTTTTTTTTCTTTATGTTAGTAAGGTGGGACTAAGTCCCTTGTACTGTGGCCACTTCTGGCCTATTGTACCAACCTCAGATGATAGGTGAGTGTGATTGTGGAGCAATTGGTGGAATGAAGATTGGCAGGGGAAACCGAAGTACTCGGAGAAAACCTGCCCCAGCGCCACTTTGTCAACCACAAAACCCACTTGACCAGATCCGGAATTGAAACCGGGCCGCCGCGGTGGAAACCCAGCGACTAACCGCTTGAGCTATGGCGGGGCCCAATGGAATGCAATTAGAAACAATAGGTTAAAAAAATGCCTGTAAAATTTCGATTTTCTAAATTAATGTCAAATTATATAATTTGGAAAATATTATTCGATGGTTTTGCCAGCACAGGGGGTTTAATTTAGATTAATTTAAGTAGGAACATCTGCAGGGGAGGCAACTATTAGTAATTTTTTAACTTGGGAATCATTTCAGTGTTCATTTGAAGAGAACACAATTCATGTGAAGAGACTGACTGTTATTTGAAATTCAGACAGCACAGCGAAAAGCCTGTTAACAAGAAATATCTCAATATATTGCAGAAAAACTGTCACGTAAAACGTCTAATGGGATAATTCTTAAGTTAATTTGTGTCATTCGAATAAATGTGAACATAACTGAATACAAAAGATGAAGAGAGAAAACTTCGAATAAGGCAATACATATCTACGGAGCAGATACAGCAGTTAGCTAAGAACCAACTTTCCGTATTCAGAGGTAATGAAAACGTGTAAATCCGTTTGAAACATGGAGGCCGATTTTCCACACTCACAGTATCTTCCAGTATAAGCCTATTAGTTTTTACGTATATGAGGAAGTACATTAGCGAAGGATGAGAATGGTGATCTGCTTGCAGATTCCTACAACATTTGGAATAGGTGGAGGAACTACTTCTCTCAGTTATTGAATGTATATAGGGTCAGTGCTGTTAGGCAAACAGAAATCCATACAGCTGAGCCGTTAGTACCTGATCCTAGCCCTTTTGAGTTTGAAAGTGCTATTGCAAAATTTAAAAGGTATAAATCGCCAGGTAGTGATCAAATTCCGGCAGAACTTATCCAAGCAGGAGGCGAAATATTACGTTCTAAGATCCACAATCTAATTACTTCTATTTGGAGTAAGGAAAAATTGCCTGATCAGTGGACGGAGTCTATTATTGTACCAGTTCACAAGAAGGGTGATAAAACTGACTGTAGTAATTATCGGGGGATATCACTGCTATCAATTTCATACAAAATTTTATTCAATATTCTTCTCTCAAGGTTAAGTCCATATATAGATGAAATTATTGGGGATCAGCAGTGTGGGTTTCGACATAACAGATCAACTACAGATCAGATCTTTTGCATTCGTCAGATATTGGAGAAAAAATGGGAGTACGATGAGACAGTACATCAGCTATTCATAGGCTTCAAGAAAGCCTACGATTCAGTTAGGAGGGAAGTATTGTACAAGATTCTAATAGAGTTTGGGATACACATGAAACTAGTTGGGTTGATTTAAATGTGTTTAAATGAAACGTATAGTAAAGTCCATGTAGGTAAACATTTGTCTGATAAATTTCCTATCCAGAATGGTCTAAAACAAGGACATGCTTTATCACCACACCTTTTTAACTTTGCTTTAGAATATGCAATTAGGAAGGTCCAGGGAAACCAGGTGTGACTGAAATTAAACGGGACACATCAGCTGTTGGTCTACGCCGATGATGTGAATCTATTGGGTGATAATGTAGATACCACAAAGAAAAACAAAAACTTTAATTGACGCAAGTAAAGAGGTTGGTCTAGAAGTAAACACAGAGAAAACTAAGTATATCTTGCTGTCTCGTCACCAAAATGCAGGGCAAAATCATGATAGAAAGATAGGAAACAGATGTTTTGAAAATGTTGCACAATTAAGATATTTGGGAACAACGATAACAGATCGAAACCTGGTTCAGGAGGAAGTTAAGAGGAGATTGAACTCGGGTAATGCTTGCTACCATTCAGTCCAGAACCTTTTGTCTTCTCGTCTGCTGTCCAGAAACATAAAAATTATAATTTACAAAACTATAATTTTGTCTGCCGTTCTGTACGGGTGTGAAACTTGGTCTCTGACATTAAGGGAGGAACATAGACTGAGGG
>NW_019729218.1:2341954-2363873 GCF_002891405.2 Cryptotermes secundus
TAGCACGAATCGGGAAGGAGAGGAATGCGTAAAGTATATTGGTGGGAAAGCCAGAAGGAAAGAGACCACTGGGAAGACAAAGGCGTAGGTGGGTGGACAATATTAAAATGGATCTTAGAGAGAGTGAGAGAGAGAGAGAGGATGGGACTGATTGGATTGATCTGGCTCAGGACAGGGACCAGTGAGGGCTCATGTGAACACGGTAATGAACCTTCAGGTTCCATAAAATGCTGGGAAATTCTTGAGTAGCTGCAGATTTGGCGGCTCCTCCAGAAGGGCTCAGATCCATCAATAAGTAAGTAAGTAAGTAAGTAATTATGAGGAAGTACAAAGCCATCTCACCGTACTTTGACCTCACTATTGTTCTGCGACTTTGCGACTGAAGACGGTAATAAACAGGTTTGTTCGATCAGTCGCTGAAACTAAGTTTCAGTCGTATCCATCTGAGATTTCTTATAAAAAAACTGATGGTATATTTGCAAACAAATGGAATCGTATGTCGTATTGGACCAATTTTATACAGGCTGTTGCATCAGTGGGAGAGAAGTACACTTCTGTGTAAATGTATGTGACACACACGAAGGGATAGGTCTCGATTTAACACAGTACACAAGCCGTAGCATTGCAATTGTTCCACGTATAACGTTGCTTACGGTGTCCTGCGGTTCTGCCTCTATTGGTCAGAGTGGTCTCATGTTGCGTACCTCAAAGGAAAATCACAGGAAGAGAATTCTTAGAAATTCTGACTTCTAGTCTAGAAAACCGAAATTACTGGCTGTGAGGATTCGTTGCGCTGACCACGCGACACCATCTATCACCTCCATCTGGTGCGGGGGCCAAGAACAGTGGCGCTATACCTCCACTTCCCCATGTCTTCGTGGTGTGGTGCTTAATTAATTAATAAGCACAGGGACAACTTTAACTTTACGGTGTGAAGCTACTTAGTTAATATTGAAATTCTATCCTTTTTTCTCGTCAGGAGAAAGCCATGTTTGGTACTAGAATGGTGAGTCACAGGATAAGATTTCTTAGAAATTCTGACTTCTGGTTGTGTGTAACAAAATGCAGCAGATTTCTGAGGCATTTTACCTCTTGTATTCTCGTATCCTTCATGTGCTAGGGAATTTATTCTCTTGAAAGCTTCTGTTAAAGGATGTAAGACATTTAAAATGGCATTTTATGGCCACTGGGGCTCATCGAGAGGGCATACAGAATGTTAGTAACAATATTAAAAAAAATTAGACCATCATTCAGAAGAATACAACACAACTGTAATCTGTCTTGCCTGTTGGACAAGTTTCTGTTCCGACTGGCACAATGCGTTTACTGAGAAAGCCTGTTATGTGTCACAGGAAGTTACCTTATGTGACAGACTGAAAACAAAACGACAGAAACTACGAACCTGATACATGTTACTATTGTTGTGTATGTCTTTTTAGAGGATTACAATCTACAAGAAGTGAGTTACCCCTTGTGTAAGACAGACTCAAGCAGGATATTCAAGAGGAAGCCCCAAACTTTCGTTAGCACAGGCGAAATGGAACAGTTCTTTTGTTTCCAATGCTCTATTTTTGGTATTTCGTTCATTCTTCCTCTATGCCGTTTCCAATCAGGATTTTTGGACTCTGTCCATCGCTCAGTGTTCTAGAAATTAGAAAACACAACGTTTCGGAAACGGGATCTGTTTCCTTCCACAGGTGACGGAGAAGACACCTAAGAACGGTAACAGATCCCGTTCCTAGAATATCGGACGATGGAAAAAGTCCAAAAGCCCTGCAATTCTGAGTGTTATACACCATTGTCAGAACCCTATAGAATCCACGTTTCCAATCAGATAGGTAATTCTGTATAATGTTTATGGTTAATTTAATTTCTAATTCTTCCAAAATGTCTTCATTTAATTTTTCATCTAATAGTGGGGAACCTTGAGCCACATAAATTTTATTTCGGATATCGTTGGGTTTTCTTTATCTGCTTTACGAATCCTCTAGGGTAAGGTTCAAATGGATATGCAGCATCTCCAATACCCACTCCTATTCAACCTCCAGCATCACCGAGTGACTCAACCAGTGACGCTCTGGGGACCAAGTCATGGCTGTACAGGCGTCCTCATTCCTCGAAGGGCGAAGGAAATACCACTTCGAATCCTATCCATAGCTTACATAAAGGCAGAATTTTTGCTATTAAGCTTGCAGCTCCTTAGCCCGCAACAAATCACGAGAAACACATTTTACTTTTATGCTTCACCTTAATGTTTAAGGTCCAAATACTCAGAAAACTGCCGACCACAGTGGGCCGCTCGAACACTGGGTTCGAGTCGCACTCAATGCATGGATGTCTGTTTGCGTTTATTTTGTGTCTGTGTTAGGTAGCGGCATTGCAACGGGCTGATCCCCCGTCCAAGGAGTTCTACAGACTGTCTAAAATTAAGAAACTGAAGTGAAACGAAGCGTTTCACGGATGGCCTATGCTCCAAGTGAAGAAAAGAGAATGGAAGCGAGGAGAAGAGAAGAGAAGCGAAGGGAAGGGAAGAGAAGAGAAGAAAAGAAAAGAGAATAGAGGAGAAGAGTGGAGAAGAGAAGAGAAGGAAAGGGAAGAGAAGAAAAGAGAAGAGATGAGAGGAGAAGAGAAGAGAAGACAGGAGGAGAGAGGAGAGGAGAAGAGAAGAGAAGAGAAGAGAAGAGAGGAGAAGAGAGGAGAGGGGAAGAGAAGAGAAGAGAGGAAAAGAGAGGAGAGGAGAAGAGAAGAGAACTAACATGCACCACTATCCCACTATATCTTCTTCTGAGGAACACATCTGATTGCACTCACTCCTAACAAACAAACGATCTATCAGAAAATATATCTCATATCACATAACTAAACAAGGCGACGCAGAGCACAAAACATTACCCCTAGAGACACGAACTGAACTACCAATGACGTGTTTCATAATGAAGGAAATGAAATATGAAGCGATCAGTTCTCAGTGTTATGACTTTTGCATATGAATTGGTCCACTAGGAAATTCTCTCGAGTAAGTTAGGGATAGTTACCACAGCTCCAACGGGGAGAAGTATACCACTGCGGTCCCGCTTCTGATAGTAAGGGAACATTTGCAGATCCAGTTGCCGATATATCAAGGGGAAGATGAGAGATGTCTGACCTCCCGCCCTTAGGGTGCCACACGAAATTACGAAATTCCTTAGTAACCCACTTCATAACTTTACACTGCAATATTAGCTTGGACACTGTCCATTTTCTGCATACGAGAGAGAGTCAGTAAGTAGGTCACAAATAGATATAGTACGTAGAACTATATATAACTATATAGAACTGAATATGGGTAAAACATTTATTTCTAGACATATTCTCCACCAATATTGATACACTTGTCCTATCGTTTGATCAGTGAGTGGAAACCAGCAGATCAATTGCTTAGGTCGTTTATCCAAAGAATTCCTCCAGGTCTGAGGTCCTTTGTGATATTTCTTAAAAAGCTTTTTTTTTTTACGGAGAAGAGTTGAGAGCCCCACGTCTAATCCCCAAGCTGGAAGACCACCCCTTGTCAGCTGTGCACAACTGCTTATTCAATATATTCGCAGTTACTCTCCATATCTGGAGGCCGTCTCCTCCATCCGCAAACTAAGGACGCGCCATGTCGTGGTGACAGAGACCTAAACTAACATGGATTTAAACTGTAAATGGAGTACAGAATTCTGGCGGATAAGAATCGTAAGGAAACAGCCAGTCAAACGACAGAGAAAGAGGAGGGTAATATTCAAATTCATGTCTAGCATCTAGGTTGGAAGGATCTAAACTGAACCGTATCTCTTCAGGGTGGAGTACAGTGGCCTTATTTTATTGTCGGTGTTGAAATTTCGGTTTACACACACAAACACATACGCATATACAAGCACCTACTTGAAGAATTCTATCTTCTGGGTTGTAACTTCGTGTAGTCTGTTGGATGTAAAATGATATTTCAGTGCAACACGTCGTCCATAACTTCATGGTCGAAGAATTAGCCAAACAAGAAATCAGTGTGAACCAGTTATGTTCCTCCGAAACGCCGGTTGACTATCAAGACGTTATATCCCAGAAGACAAGTATTCATGACAATCGGTGCGAAGACATAAAATCCTACAATCACTTACTTACTTTATCGATTAAGCAGCCCAGAAATGAACAGGATACGAGGGAAGTGAACTTAAGTGGCTCAGGGTGGAGTCTAAAGGCGAGATTTTGTGAAGTCGGCAATGAATAATCGTGGTATCATTATACTAGGTAGGGACTTTAGTGACAAGAAAAGACTTTATCATCGTAGGCCTAAATAATTATTTGAAAAGTCATGTGACGAATAGAAGGCACTACATACATACATAGCGAGTCCTATATCTTGGATATGAATTAAAACTGCTTCAGTTTCCCATAAGAAAATTAAATTCTTGGTTCTCAGACGTGAGGTACTAGTGGGGTGGGACTAAGTCCCTTGCACTGTGGCCACTTCTGGCCTATTTTATCAGCTCCAGATGAGAGGTGAGGGTGATTGTGGAGCAATTCGTGGAATGAAGACTGGCAGGGGAAACCGAAATACTCGGAGAAAACCTGCCCCAGCGCAACTTTGTCCACCACAAATCTCACTTGACCAGACCGGGATCGAACCCGGGCCGCCGCGGTGGGAAGCCAGCGACTAACCGCTACTAACCGTTCTCATGAGTGGTTCTGGACGGAGAGGCGGAGGAGAGGGGAAGTGTAATGTTGAATCATCCCCAAGAGTACCACCAACATAACAAATGTAAATTAAGTTTTATCTATACCAGAATCACGGGTTTGTTGCAGGCCTGGGAGCTATAGAGATCGAATCTTAAAAATCTACTCCTCGTTGATTAATGCAATAGACTAAACAAATTCCCATCAAAGCAGCAACTCAGTTTATGCTCTGCCGAGGACACGCATGTCTGTCCAGTATGAGTGGTTTCACATTCGACTGTCATCATGCATAGAGCGATTTCAGACCTAAGGTACTTTCCCATATTCTACTTTCATATCATCATTATCGTCTTCCCTTCCTCCTGTTATTTAAATTTGTCTTACACGTACATGGGGGCATGCGCTAGCGTAGTTCGTTGAGGCACTATGCTACAAACCGGAAGGAAGCGGGTTCAAGTCCCGTTGAGGTTACTGGATTTTTTCAATTGACCTAATCCTTCCAGCCGCACTATGGCCCTGGGGTCGACTCAGCCTCTAACAGAAATGAGTACCAGGAATTAATTGAAATAATTTCCCTGGGAGGTAAAGCGCGGCCGGAGCGTAGGGCTGACAACCTTACCGCCATCTTTGAGCCGACTGTCTAGATAATGTGGGACCCTCAACGTCTCACAAACCTATGGGCCTTCATGGCCTGTTACAGGGATAGCTTTACTTTTTACTTTACTTACATGTACATGTGTATTACGTCAGACCCCCTCTGTCTTCCAGTGGTCAGAGTTCCTGGTTACAGATCCCGAGATCCCGGGTTCGATTTCCGGCGCTATCAGATTTTCTGAGAAGTAGTGTTCTGGAACGGGGTCCACTCAGCCTCGTGAGGATAAATGAGGAGCTCTTTGAAGGAAATAGCTACTCCGGTCTAGAAAACTGAGATTAACGGCTGTGGGGATTCCTTGCGCTGACCACGTGACACTCTCTATCCGCTAAACTTGGCACTAACTTCGCCGACAATTCGCGGTCGCTCGGTCGGTATAGTTCACTTGAGGACTACAGGCCTAGGAGTTTTATTTTTGTATATTACGTCTTCATCTACGACTTTCTCCTCTGTCTTCTTCTCTCTAATTTCCTCCTTTAATATTTCCTTTTCGCTCCTCCATCTACTTCTCCTGCTCATAGTCTTCCGTCTCCTCTTTTTTCTACACTGTCTCGCTTTCAACCTATTACTACTGCTACTGCAATTACTACTACTATTGGTATTACTGATACTGATACTACTACTAATACTACTACTGTTACTACTGTTAATATAACCACCACAATTACTTCTAATATTAGCACTATCTTTTCCTTTTCTTTTTCCTCTTCCTTCCGTCCTCTCTCTTCTATTTCCATCCCTTCATGTTAGTTTTGTTCTCTTCTCTTCCTCCATTAACATCTGCTTCTCCAGCGGCACGAACGGGACAGTTCAGAGTCTAAAGGGAAGAACAAGCCAGTGTGGATACTGCGACAAGTAGCAAGAGCCGGAGCTGTACACCAAGAAAAGGGGCTTGACTCGGACACTCATACAAAACTTTAACAGCCATATTGGAAAATGAGGAAGAGACAAAGACGACAAGAAAATGCTGACGTCAAGGACAAGAAGATTGTAACAAAAATGGCGGTGGTACTGATAACAATTGTGATAAAGATGCTGATGATAAGTTGTAATAATTATGACGAAAGTGATATAAATTCTGGCGGTAACATTGGTGACAAGTCAAGCAGATTTTATGTGCTTGTTGGGGAGGTTCACACGTGCAAGCAATTCTGCGCAAGCGCTGAACTAAATCAGGGCTCCTCTGCGCATGACTCACATTTGCGTTTCCTTGTGTTCACTCACAAAGTTTAACGTTATCATTATCTGTAATACTTCACTCCTGTAAGCTCCAAAGTTATGTAAGTTATTCTGTTGGGAAAATAGAGTATTTTCAGTGAAGATGGAGGCCAGTGATTGAAACCCTCTGTTCCAGAGCGTCGCTATATCGCTGTGAAGCACTAAAACCGTCTTGCTGCATTCCGGCGAGAATCTGTTTCATACACGTACAAGAACTGTTGCCAGTCGTGTAGCCTATACCACAATACACTAAGGGGTTATATTGCATACACAAAATACTGAAGCGCAAGGAAACTGAATCGCTGTTTCAGAATGTGCATGCTGTAAGCTACTTCTCTTTATATGGGGATTTATATTGTGACGGGTTGCTCAAAGCAACAAGATATGGAACCAGAAAACCCCGTGTAACACGGTCAACAATAGAACTTCGGTTACTTAATAGCGAAGGTCTCAGTAATCACAACAGAGGAACTACTGCAGCGGTCTCCTAGGCAACGGATACAGAAATGGACAGTTACATCGAAGACAAAAGCAGAAACCTTCAAGGTGATCGTTATACTGTTCGACCAGAACCTACCTCAGGGAGAAAACTGACCAAAAGAGGACAGAAGGATAAGGAAAAGGAAACTAGACGCTAGTGCAAGCTACAGACAACAGTGAGAGATTCGTTATCCAGAAGGAGTCAAATGTGTGAACTGTTGTAATGAAGTGACACTGTAACAGAGACGCCTAATAAATCCAATCAATCAATCAATCTGAAACTCACAATATCAGTCACGCGTACCTCCCAACACGTGACAATATTTATATACCAGGCCTGGAATAGCTTCGTTGGTATGGTGTCCAGGCTACAGACCGAATGACCAGGGAATCTGAGTTTAATTCCCAGCATGGAAAAGTGAATATTATCTTCTCCACTGTGATCACACTAATTCCAAATAGCAAACTTCGTGGCCTTTAGTCCGTAAGCGAAATATACCGACCGAGAGACCGCCGCTTGTCGGCGAAGTTAGTCCCAACTTTTGTGGATAGATGGTGTCGCGTCGTCAGCGCAACGGACCCCCACGGCCGTTAATTTAAATTTTCTAGACCGGAGCAGCTAATTCCTGTAAATAGCTCCTCAATTATCCTTACAATTCTGAGTGGACCACGTTCCAGACCCACTACTTCTCAGAAAATCTGGTAGCGCTGGGAATCGAACCCGGGACTTCTGGATCTCTAGCCAGGAACTCTGACCACTAGAGGCGGTCGATTCCAATAAGTACCTAGGGGTAAAGAGATCAAGGCCTGAAGCTGATGCTGACCACCATCTGGTGTCAATGCGTGAAGTTACATCTTCAGTCTTCTTAAAGCTTCATGATGGCTCGGGGCTTAATAAAGCACAGGACGACTTTGTCTTTCAATTTATCTAAAGCTTCTGTAGAAAAGGGAAAAATTTCCCATTCAATTATCGGAACATATGACACCAATTTCAAATGAAATTCAACAAAATTTGAAGACTCCAATCACAGTGGCCGGGCGGTCTAATGCATGAAATGTTTTCGCCCGCTCAAATATTGGAATCTTGGATTAGAATCCCACTCGAGGCATGGATGTATGTCTGCGTTTCTTCTGTGTTTGTGTTGTCCTGCTTATAGATAGCGGCCTTGTGATGGGCTGATCTCCAGTCCAAGGAATCCTACCGACTGTGCATAATATTCATAGTTCCAGAGCAATTCCGACGGGAAACAGATCTAGACAGTGTGACAGGAACGCAAGAGGAAGAAGTCAGTTAACACTGTTCCTCATATCCACGAACTCCGGCCATTTCTAGAAGCACGACTGAAATGAATGTTTTTTTTTTCTTGAGGTGGGGTGAGATTGAGTCCACTTGGTAAGTCGACCACTGTTTAACCTAGTGTGCCCGCCCGGATGATGGATGATGATGATGATTATGAAGCAGTTGGTGGAATGACATTTTGCAGGGGAAACCGAAGCATTCGGAGAAAACCTGCCCCAGGGCCACTTTGTGCACCACATATCACACATAACCTTACCCGGGCTCGAACCCGGGCCGCCGTGGTGAGAAGCCAGCGAGCCTGAGCTATAACACGGCTTGTTAATGAATATATTTACTTCCGAAATTCTCGTTTCTGGAGCACCAAGAGAATAATTAACACTTGTACCTAATATAGTGGAGTCAGAACCGAAAACCTGTGCCGGATTCCGCACCATCAGCTGGAGGGTACAAAATGCATTAAGACAGGAGCGAGTCGAGTCAAGAACAGGAGAAAACGGACGGATCGTCTGTTGTCCGCTATAACACCTCAATTGAGAGGACGTAACGAGATCAGGAACTTAATTACAGCGAGATTCCATTAACCGTTCCCGCTAGCTGCCTCCGCCGCCTCTGTGGACTCACGGTCTGACTGGAAGGACGAATCAGAGGGGGTGGGGTGTGAGTGTGTGGGGGGGGGTGATGGCGGAAGATAAACTCGACGCGGGGTGCGAGGATACGAGGTGACGTGAACATTACAATAGGATTCCTAAAGTATAACACGTAAATTATTATTGCAGTTATGAAGACTGACATTTCTGAATAAGCATTAAGGACATGACACGCTGTTATGATACGAGACACCTTTAAAAGCTATTGTTAACTTAATTTTTCATAGAAGTTCTCATATACGATAACCGCATCGCCTCTATTTCACGGTAAAATAGGATTAGGTTGATTATATTTTCATATAAGCGTCTGGGGTGTAATTATATTCCAGTGGGGGGCAAAAGATGATTTCTGTGATGTCTGAATCATCACTTACATGTAGCATGTAGACCTCAGTGAGACTACAGATGCTTCTAGAAAACGGTTAGAAACTTATGTTTCGTAAAGTTTGAGATTTGTCGTCTGGAGGTGCTCGGTTTGAACTTCGGCCGCAACACCAGCCTTCCTGAGGAGTTTCCTAGTTTTCCTTAGTCCCTTCACGCAAATACTATGATGAATGAATGAATGTACAAGGGGTGGGCCTTTTTGGCCCTTGTACCGCGACCACAGTGATCTGTTGTGCTTTAAATACTATGATAGTATCTCATTCAGACTGTGATCTCTTCGTTCCAAATAATTTTCAATTCAACATTCATCAGTCATCTTACCTCTCGCCGTTATATAGTCTGAGATGTTGAGAGCGTCTTGAGAAAATCACGAAAATCGAGTGCTAAATCACTAATTCTTTTTCTTTATTGGCGCTACAACTCTGTTTGGGTCTTAGCTTCCCCCATAGGTTCTGTAGATTTCGTAACCCCATGCCTAAGCACCAACCTAGAGGACCAGGTACTACACTTCGCCTGGCCTTTACCCTTTGACCTGTGTGGCATAGGCGGTTCTACCAGTACCTTATGCTCCCACTAGCATACCTCTCTGGGTCATTGGGAAGCACACTAAAGCTGTTATTCGATTGTGATTAACCGACTTCAGAGGACGTGCCACAGCTCAAGCGGTTAGTCGCTGGCTTCCCACAGCTGGGGCCCGGGTTCGATCCCGGGTCTGGTCAAGTGGGATTTGTGTTGGACAAAGTGGCGCTGGTGTAGGTTTTCTCCGAGTACTTCGGTTTCACCCTGCCAATCTTCATTCCACCAATTGCTCCACAGTCACCCTCACCTATCATCTGGGGCTGGTACAACAGGACAGAAGTGGGCGCAGTACAAGGGACTTAGTCCCAACCCACTAGCAATAAAAAAAACGACTTCAGTCCCTCTAGCGATTACTTTAACTCCACAGAGTCCAGACCGACTCTAGGGCCAAAACAGCCTCGTATCCAGTGTGTACCAGGGGCTCTTTAACCGGGGAAAAGCAGTCAGGGCTTGAATCTCATCACGCATTGATTTCTAGTGCGAAGTTAAGAATATGTGGAGCTGTACATCCAACCCCTAATACGTCTCAAGTCTCATGGTGTGGTAGTTCATTAACCATAAGAAATTCGTTACCTTTACCTCAGCAGTATTTAAAATCAATGTTTTACTCCCATGCGATATATATATATATATATATATTGCTTGGCAACATACCGTAGTAACTTCGCATAGCTGTAGCTGATACACAGTGGCGACAGTGTGTGCACCCCTGATTTGGGGCTCCCACTACCGTCTCCTGGAGTGTGACGCTGTGCAGTCTGGTAGAAACACACCACTGTTTCGGAGGGATCTCGTGCCTGTATCTCCATAAAGTAAGTAAGTAAGTAAAGGCATCCCTGTAACAGGCCGTGAAGGCCCACAGGGTTGTGAGATGTTGAGGGTCCAACGTTATCTAGACAATCGGCTCAAAGATGGCGGTAAGGTTGTCAGCCTTAAGCGTCAACCGTCATTTGCCCCTCAGGAAAATTCTTGATACACGTTTCCGTTAGAGGTTGAGTCGACCCCGGGGATAGTGCGGCTGGAAGTATTAGAATCTAATCATTAGATCAATTGAAAAATCCAATGACCTCATTGGGAATCGAACTCGAGACCTTCCGGTTTGTAACATAGTGCCTCAACTAAATACGCTATCGCGCGACCTAAGTTCTTTTGCTTCTGAAAAAATAACTCTTATTATCAAGAGAGAGTTTCCTGTAACTGGAAAAGATGTGTTTTCTTGGATGTAGAAACTGGACTTGAAGATAATTTTCATAAATGATTACTGGAGACTATTCTCGCTTCTTTAGATACACAGAGTTTCCTTCCAGAAAATTATGGGGATTCGTAATACATTATTCTGATATATTCCCTAGTCACTAATTATCAAAACTCTTATGACAGATTAGCTGTGGGCCATGTGAGAGCTTTCCGCACCAGTGTCTGCTTCATTAAAAATTTCGACATAGAACGGAGATGCAAAGTTGTGATAGTAATTTAGGTCCACATATATCAGATTTGTGATTAACTAATGTTACATTACTACTGACGCGAATTCCCAGTACAGCAAAATGATAGTCAAAAACAGAAATGAATGCCGATTATTTGAATTATGTTGGGGGTTCATTGCCATGTTACAAGGACATTGCAAGGACAAGGATACCTCAAATTCTTTAAATATAACAAACCTAGACAAATTCAATCAGAATTTTAAAAACGTAGAAATAATACTTCTTAATGCATCGTCTCTCTGAACTACTCTTAATATAGGGAACATTGGATAGTCACAACCAAAAGAAAATGTTCAGGGTCTATGTCTCTACAGCTCTTGTGACCTTCGCCAATTTTTCCGTTTAATCTATACACAGTCAGTAGGACTCCTTGAACGGGGGATCGGCCCGTCGCAAGGCCGCTACCTACACAGAACAGCACAGACATAGTATAGATGCGTATAAATTGGGATTCGAACCCGCGATCCCAGTGTTCGAGCGGGCGAAGACGGTTCATGCCTTAGACCGCGCGGCAACTGTGAGCGGCTCAGAGTCACATGCTGATATAAAACTGATCGGACAGAAAGCAAGGCTAACAGAATGAAGTACACATTATTGAAGAATTGTTGATGAAATAAAATCTGGCTTGACCCAAAATTTCGACCGCAGAAACATAAGGATATGTCCTGTTGACAGGTTCCAGAGAGAGCTTCCTCATTTTCAAGACGGCGTGCAGACTAACTGCAGGGAGAAGCTGAAGGTTCCTGTAGGAGAGATGTTCTGACAAGGAAACCGGAACCGGTGGAACCCACTCCTTGATAATGTAGTAATGATGATGACACAATTAATTAACTGATCTACCAACCAACTCCGTGGAGGTAAATCCTTTGAGAAGCCGTCATCACCTAACTATTCAACAATTTCGCATCATTCTATGGTAACCGAGGGTTCATTTCCGTGTTCACAAGAGCCCTCTACATGTGCCTATCCTGAGCCGCACGAATTCAGCCCATATGTCATCCTATTTCTCAAAGATCTTCGATTTTCCTTAGATTGGGTCGTTCGAAAAAAAAATATTCGTCGGAAATTGTGGACATGTGTAACATTCAGTAACAAAATGATTATTTAACGCTCAACCCCCAACATGGAGGAACACTCTTGTCGGTTGTCATCAATTTTTTATTCAATATATTCACAGCTACCCCTCCATATCCGAAGGATGTCTTCTCCGTCCGCAACTTGAGGACGAGCTGTGACGTGGTGACATGGGACCAACTTAACGTGAGATGGTGAAAAAATGTTTAACTCAAAGTTGTAGGTCTACTTGTACATCCATTCTGCAATCACAAATAGAAAAATTTAATTTTATATGTGGCAATATAAAAAGAACACTGAGAAATAAATCCTAAGGAATCGCTTATATGGCTGTGAAACTTGGGTCATGACATCCAGGGACGAAAGTAAGTTGCAGGCTGTCCAGATGCAATTCTTCAGATCAGTGATTGGAATAACAAGACAAGATAAGTTTATGAATAATGCTATTAAGAATGAACTAAATGTAAAAAAAAGGTAGAGGCCCATATGGTTGTGAGACGTCGAGGCTGCTACATTTTCTAGACAATCGGCTCACAGATGTTGATGAGGTTGTCAGCCACACGCGCCGGCAGGCCGTCCTTTACCCTTATGAAGATTCCTTGTACTCATTTCTCTTCCAGGCTGAGTCGATCCCAGGACCAGAGTGCGGCTGGAAGGATTAGATAAATTGAAATATCTAAAAAAAGGCAACTTTCCGGCGCGTAGCATACGACATTGTTAATAAATTCAGTTGGAGCTAGGAAACCAACGTACAACGGACAACCGGAAACAGAATTCCCATAGAAATGATGAGTCATCAACTTGAGGGAATAAAAATCCGTGGACGACCCTGAAAAAGGATGGGAAGACCAAACTTTAGGAGGCGCAACAGGCCTAGGGGGCCTAACGCTTGACGCAGAAAACGAAAATTTTATTTTTATAACGTAACTACCGCCGTCACACTATGCGTTCCGCAGCTATGTGGAAACTGCGTAGTTCGGAGCGGATGTTTCAATCTAAAGCAATTCAAAATGACTGAGTGCAGACATATTGTTCTTGACACCTCACGTGTACATCCAGCGGTCTTCGCTGCGTTCGCTATGTCTGCATATAATCCGCAGAATTAACTTAATACAGATTCAGTGTTCTGTGAAGTGTTTCAGCGTGACGGATGCAAGCGAAGCAATTAGAGGATGCGAGGGTTGGAGAGCCAGTGGGGAGAGCACAGCGTCTCAAGTACAGCTATCATTCTTTCGATGAGTCAGAAGACCAAAGCCACGGAAGTGATCCTATTATATTCTTACACTCCACTTGAGAAGTTTGCTGCCGAGTCTGATAACTTTCTCCACACAAGATGATTATGGGAAGAAAAGTGTGCCCTTAACTCTTTCACTGCTGGAAATAACTCCATGAACTGAAAAGTAATGCTATCGAAACACAGCATGTCTCTCGGCGAATGTTCCGTGAGTAAACCTGCCCTCACTTCCTAATCAAGACACTGTAACTCATATTCTTCAGTAAATATAATTATAATGATGAGATGGATTGGGAGAAAAAGATCACTAGGAAGACCTATACGTAGATGGGACGATAACAGTGTGACATGACTGCCGAAAGCCAGAATAGACGTTCATTCCAAGGCAACGACTCGGTAAACACATTCCTGCGGCACCGAATACGGAAGCAACAATCTAGTAAATACCGTTGCTAGGCAACAGCGCTGTAAACACGCCTCCCCCCTTTGTGTGGTCCGTGCACTGTGGTTATAAAGAAGAATTAAGCTGAGGCCGTGTAATTGTAATCTGAAGTGATAGCACAAAACCTCTTAGTCAGACTACTTGGTATACAGGAAGAACTTCAAACAAGAGACCATCAGGAAGTAAGCCACAAGCATTACTGCTTGAACCACCTTGCAAGTGCTTTTGTGGATAGGATTATGACAATTTTCTTATCAGCTGAGAAAATATTAAGTTTTGAAGAATAATCCTGTAGGGGCAAGCGGTAGCTTAGTTGATTGAGGCACTATGCTACAAACCAGAAGGTCGCGGGTTCGAGTCTCGATGATGTGGATTCTTTTCAATTTACCTAAACCTTCCAGCCGCATTATGGTCCTGGGGTCGACTCAACCTCTAACAGAAACGAGTACCAGGAATATTCTTGGGGGGTAAAGCGCGGCCGAATTGTAAGACTGACAACCTTACCGCCATCTTTGAGCCGATTGTCTAGAAAATGTGGGAACCTCAGCGTCTCACAAACCTATGGGCCTTCATAGCCTGTTCCAACGGCAGTTTTAGCTCTTTACCTTCAGAATAATCCTGTACGATATGTATATTTAATTCTTTGTTTCTGTGTTTATTCAAGTCGCAATGACGCGCTAGCAGAGACGATCTGTCACAGCCACGAGCAGTAACCGATTGGTCCAATGCGCTTATACGGGCATGCAGTCAGCCACAGATGCTGCATAGGTCATGGTGCGGCAAAGGAAACGTCACAAACATATCTCGCAAAGGGACATGAACCTACAGCCCTTAGGCTAACCTTTCTATTGATGATTCTGTATGGTAGTGACAGACGCATCTTGACTGAATAAACTCAGTGCAGAAAGAGGCGAATACTTTACAGTAAACTGAAAACTCGTATTAACGCGAATTTTTCTTTTTTACCTGTACCTGATTTAAGGAGAGTGAATGACCTTGGAAACAAATACCGCAGATTTTTAACAGTAGTTAATATTCTACCCATCTCCGTAAAATTGTTTTCGGAACGTCACTCTAACATAGGTTTACAATATTACGGAAAATTAAATGAATTGTCTGAAATCAGATGTTCTCATAGCGGTGAATATGAACATTAATGTCTTCCGTGACGTAACATTATACAGTTTAGAGGTTTCCGTGAAACAGGAGTGATGCCGTATAGTCTAGCGAATGTATGTGCTGCCTCCACAAGGAGGAAATTTCGGAAAGTATGAAGCCCATAACGTGCCGCGTCCCAGAAGACAGCAACTTGTAAATGATTTTTATTCAATGCATTTTGAAAGTAATATTGCTGGAACAGCAACATGTACAATAAACCTTCTCTCATCCTTTTACAGTTAAGCCAGATGTCAGATAATCCGGATCGAAGAATGAAAAAATGAAAAAATGAAAAATGCTGTTCACAGTTGAGCAGATACCTTAAAAGACACATGGCATTCAGGAAGGCGGATGAATTATTTGCCTGTTCAGACAAAACTTGACATTTTATTCAAACCTGCATTATTACCTTCAAAAACAAGTACAACTTCTAAGACTTCTATAGACGAGTAAATGTTCTGTTTTATAGTTTTTATAAATAAAGGCTTTATAGTGATATCAACATAATATTAACTAATTAACGTCGTGGAACTGAGCTCTTCTTGAGAAGCCGCCAATTGTGCAGCTATTAAACAAATTATCCAAATAAAATGGAACTCGAAGGCTCATTACCGTGTTCACAAGAGCCCTCTACTAGTCACTATCCACAGTCAGATCAATTCAGTCCATACAGTCTCACCCTATCTCTTTGAGATCCATTTTAATATTATTAACCTATCTACATCTTGGCCTTCATAGTAGTCTCTTTCCTTCTGGTTTTCCCACCAATACCCTATATGCATTCCTCTTCTCCCTCATTCATGCTACATGTCCTGCAGGTTAATAATCTGAAGTTAGAGTCTGTAACTTGAACTTCACACAGGCCTACTGCGAAATGAATGCTAGTAAGAACATGTAGGAAGCTGTCTCGGTCATTCGCTCTTTGAATTAAAGGCAGCGCCAGAAAGCCACCGTGCTGATCACACTCTCACGAGCGCAAGAAGCTGTAACGAAATTACGGCTTCGGAATTTGCCATGCTTAGCATGCTCTTGTTCATGTAAAGGCGAGGAATGTAGGCCTGCTGATGATTAACTAATGCATGAACTCAGAAAACCATTTAAGCTAACTGTGTACAGTGTAATACCCAGTTTGCTGCTACATCATCAGCACCGCTTACGGCTGGCCCCTCTGCTTTCTACGCTACAACCATATTCAAAATTCTCCCTTTCTTGTAACTTCCTTCCGGGTCAATTAGAATTTCCCATCTTCGTCCGTCATCAGTAAATCGGCTGACAGCATCGTTTTGGCAAGAACGGAAAGCACAGGTAATTTCTGAGCACAGAAGCAAGCATATGAATAAGGACGAAATGCCTTGTTTCCAAAGTGGAACTTCATGTAGTGATTACAGACCAGCCAATGAGAGACGTTCACATTGGTGTTTGAAAACACCGTGTTTATATTTTAGATACGTTGATATTTTAATAACACAAAATATATATATTTTTTTGTATTTATATATATATATATTTATTTATGTATTTATATATATAGTAAAAATGTACGGTATTGGTTTCAAGGCGTAACTGCCTGTCGTTATTACAACTCACCAAATTAGGTACATCCGTACTGGTGTTTCTATACAGGGTGTTTATAGTTTAGTTACGTCGATAATCCCTGTCCATTTAATTTATAAGAACAGAGCACCAACAACGAACGGTATTGTTTCCAAACCGTAACTGCCTGTGATGATTACAAGCCACTAAATTAGGGATTTTCATACTGGTGTTTCTATACAGGGTGTTTATATTTTAGTTACGTCGATATTTTCCTGCCAATTTAATCTGTAAGAACAGCTTGAGGCAACCATTTAAATCCTTGTTTCCAAAGTGGAACTGGGTCAAGTGTTTACAAAATATCAAATGAAAGAGATCATATTGATGCTTATCTACAGGGTGTTTATATTTTAGTCATATCGTTATTGAACTACAGACAAAAATGCAAAGCTTATTTTCCAAAGTGTAGCTTCATATGGTGATTACCAACAAATATACGAGTATGTCCAGAATATCGATACTTGCATAGGTATACAATCATCAACATCTTTTAGATCTTATTTATGTTGACAGTGTTTGAAACACACACACACACACAGCTACTCTGGTGCTACAGTAAAGTTTTCCCTATGCTTAACTAATTAAGCACTACGCCACGAAGACGTATGGGGGAATGGATGTATACCACGCTATCTTAACCTCGGCACTAATTGGAGGTGAGTGGTCAGTCTGATGCCCCGGCCGCATTATCTCTAAAGAAAGAGCCCCCGGTACCCATTGGATAGGACATTGGGTGGGTCACAAGGCCAGTATGGACACAGTGGAGAAGAGAAAACTCTTAAAAGGGGCTCGAACCCTGACCCTTCCGTCTTCGAGGCCGTAGCCAGTCGCTACACCGACCACGCACTCTCGGCTCCTTCTGGTGCCACAGTATGAAAAAGAAAATCACAGGTCAATCAACGAAACTATGACACAACTAGCTTTCTCCGTTTGCGGGACTGTAGGTAACTTGTCTTGTAGCGTGTGAGTAGCAATTTTTATTTAATTAGAAGCGTTAAGATCGTGCGTTATGTCTCCCCAATTTCCGTGCTGAAGTCGATTAGCGACACGAATTACGGGCTGCCCACTGCGAGGAGGTATGTTATGTGTGAGCGCATTAACAGGCAGTTAGCGTGCGACTTCTGCTGCTGTCTCAGGAAAGACGCTGATTTATGAGTCTGTCCTATCAACGGAAATCAGAGCAAGGGCCGCATTTTCAGTTCACAGGTTCAGTTATTATTTCAATCAGATGTCACGTTCTCCCGGGAAACTGAGTCGGGGTGGCTAATTTCTCTACTTGAATTGTCGAGAAAATAATTAATCAACGTTTAACTCAACAAGCAATAATTTTAGCACCTGAGTGGCCCCCCCCCCCAAAAAAATAAAAGAAAGAGAAACAAATAATCCACCAATGATATGAGCAATTTTTACGCACATCTTCTGTTCAGGAAATAATGAAATACTCCAAGATTTGACACCACACGAAATAATTTGACTGACCCAGAAAATGAAAAATAATTCAAATTTTACACCAGAAACAGAACCAAAGTAAGGTTCATGGAGATGAGCCCTTCTTTTAGAAGCCGCCATTGCGTAGCTGTACAAGAACTTCCCAGCATTTTATGGAACACGAATGTTCATTACCTTGTTCACAACAGCCCTCCACTGGTCTCTACTCTGAGCCAGATAAATCCAATCCATACCATCTCATACTATCTCTCTAAGATCTATTTTAATACTGTCCACCCACCTACTTCTCGCTCTTCCTAGTAGTCTCTTTCTTTCTGGCTTTTTCACAAATATCTTATATGCATTCCTCACCTCCCCCATTCGTGCTACATGCCCTGCCCACCTCATCCTCCTTGACTTGATCATTCTATTTATACTTGGAGAAGAGTACAAGTTATGAAGTTCCTCATTATGCAGTTTTCCCCAACCTCCTGTCATTTGATCTCTCTTCGGCCCAAATATTCTCCTCAGCACCCTGTTCTCAAACACCCTCAGTCTATGTTCCTCCCTTAATGTCAGAGACCAAGTTTCACACCCATACAGAACCACAGGAAAAACTATAGTTTTGTATATTCTAATTTTTATTTTTGGACTGAATGGTAGCAAGCTTTGATCGACTTCGATCTCCTCTTAATTTCCTCCTGAATCAAGTTTTGATCTGTACAGTAGTTTCGAAATAATATCAACTGTACCACATTTTCAAAACATTTGTTTAGGGCAGCTACAAGGGTACCAATTAATATGGGGGTGCATATATTACAGCTAAATCCTTAAATTAAACAAAAATATTTTCAGAAGAGCTAGTCAAGCCTAATTTACTTCAAATGCTTCAATGTATTTTATTTAATGATGATTTATTTAACGTTGCTGCCGGACTAAATATCTTGTAGCGTCCAGTGGTGAAGAGAAAAATAAGTTATATCTCTTCTGAAATGCGATTAACTTTGCAGTAAATTTACATATGTAAAATAAAGTTGTCTCTGTGCTTGACTAATTAACCACTACGCCAATAAGACGTATGGGGGAGTGGATGTATAGATTCAAGTTTTCTTGACCTCGGAACTAGTTGCAGATGAGTGGTCACCTTCAAGCTCCAGCCGTTTTACCCACGGGGAAACAGCTCCCGGTACCCTTTGGGTAGGAGGTCGGATGGGCCCCAGAGCCGGTGTGGACGATGTGGGGAAGAGATAATTCTTGAAGCTACAGGGACTCGAAATATGACCCCTAAGTGGTCCAGCCCGTAGCCAGTCACTATACCGACTGAGCTATCCAGGCAACCAGTAAATTTATATATGGAATAAATAAATATGAACGTCGGTCATACATGCGAAAGAACAATGAAGAAGCACAGAAGAAAGGTCCTCGAATTCTGGACAAATCAAATGTAACTGAAACCCTTAGCAAGTCATTTACACGACTTAAATTTTCTTCGCATGTGAAAAGCAAACATAAATTAAGATGCACCAGATTTTATAGTTGAGAGCCAGGCAAAATTATTGCATTCCTCATCTTTTCAACCTGCAACAGCTCGAGCACAAAAGAAATCTTTCCGAGAAACAAGATAAACATATATTATACATCCATGAAACTACTGAATTAATTTGGTTAATTTCATAGGAGAATTTGCTTCGAAATACATTCTCTTCGAAAAGGGAGCAGAGTTCAAATACTGTGTTTTCTTCTTCAGATGGGGGCTTGTGTTCCCATGGCTGAGCTCTGAAGCCTGCAATGTTGAATCCTCCGCTACGAAGACGTATAGCGTCACGAGGCACGCCTCAAACCAAGGTACTGGCTTTATCAGATAAACTAGGATTTGTGTTCTCACCCGACGGATTGGAGGCCAGCCGACTCCTCTCCCTCCACGGCGGTCACCGTGTCTCTCCGCGGTGTTCCCTAGGGACGCCACGAGATGGCGACATCCTATCAAATACCTATGTACTTGTGTGTACGAGAAAGCAGATGAAGGGTTCAGTACGGGTAGGCACACACCATCGAGAGGAAAATGAGGTTTCTAGGCCCCTGCCGTATCCGCACTATACAGCCAATCCATCTCGTTTCATCTGCAGGAATCTTTCGGCAGCACTATGACACGCAGACAACAAGGTTTTATGGCTAAAAAATGTGGGTAGATGATCCGATCAATACACAGGGTGACCACAAAGCCACTCTAAACAACAATGAAAAGAGTGCGCGTGCGGTCTCCACGTGCTTTTTTGCACTTTCGAATTCTGAATCCTCATTCGAGTGTACGTACATATGTTATACCTCTAACATTGTTACTGCCGTTAATTTTGTTTAATTGATTATTATGGTTCCAGTTGTTTTTCTTTTTTCGTTATCCATGTAACAGGCCGTGGAGGTCCATAGGGTTGTAAGATGTCGAGGCTCCAACATTTTCTCTAGACAATCGGTCCACAGATGACGGTGAGGTTATCAGCCTTACTCGCAGGCCGCCCTTTACCCCCAGGAAGATTCCTGGTACTCATTTCTGTTATGGGCTGAGTCGACCCCACGGTCATAGTGTGGCTGAAAGGATTAATTGAAAAAATCCTCCTAATCGGGACCCGAAACCGCGACCTTCCGGCTTGTAGCATAGTGCCTCAACCAACTACGCTACAGCGTGCCCCCATTCCTGTTGCTAGTATGATTAAAATGAAGTATAATTTCCACGATTAGCCTATTACTGCCTATCGTGGTCATCACATTTCTCCTTTTGCGATAGTATCGCGTAAGCATCACCAATGCTCGGAAAAGCTTTCTGCAGATGATTCTCGGCTGTACAGAAATATTTCTAATACATTTCACATGGCGTCAAACATAGAAATCTTTGTGAAGGTCGACATTTTCGACGATTGGCATTTATGGGATTAATCTACGGCGAAGAAAACAAATTATTGCGTTCCTTAGTATTCACGTCTCCCCCATTAACAGTTATCTCCTATTCATATGTCCGTATATTCTGTGTAATGCCCTAGCGGCGCAGGGGGGCATGGAGGTATCCCTCCCGCTGCCGCCGCTGTAATGCCGTAGTGCAGGGGGGCGTGGAGTCAGCCTCCTCTGCTACCACTGTAACGCTGCAAGTAGGGGAGCGTGGAGTTACCCCTCCTCGCCTCCACTGGTTAGGTCGTAAACTGGTACTACTGGTAACGTCGTGCCGTCGGGGCTGTGCAGGTACCCCTCCGTGCCTCCACTGGTCATGCTGTAAGGCGTAACGCAATCATCCTAGCTTACCCTTAGCTAGGATTCTCCTATATCGGAGTTTCCTTCTGTCATACAAGCTGCCACCATCTATTTTCTGTTCTTTCAATTGTTGGTACTACTCCCTGACAAATATTCGTGCCCCTTCTTGCCCGCTCCGCATATGGTTTACAGGTAGCCACGTAATCCATTAATATTACACTTTATCTTCGGATCTTGGGAGGGCGTTACTATCAAGGCTACCTTACTCTGCCGGTGAGGCAGGAGCCTATCCCTGTCTATTCTTATCTTCG
>NW_019729218.1:2363901-2463654 GCF_002891405.2 Cryptotermes secundus
CTTTTTACACATGATATATGATTACCGATCTATCGTACGGTCTCTTCTACATAAACTACCCTGAGTTATGTTTATAACTCAAGTTCCCATATACTATCTTTACTATAACACACTAACCCTAACCTTGATATATATATTATAAATCACTGATGGCCTGCCTAATGTCCTAGGCCTGTACATGAATCTATTACCCTACCCTCGGGGCTCACGGGGTACACTGGAGACTGCCTTATAATCTCACAATAACACTTTTCTTAACAATAACATCTAACAGCATGGCGTATATGAGCGAAAAGACTTACTTGCAATACAAATGTAGATTACGGCCGTTGTCCACCCTCTTATGGAATACATGTCGTCGAGAGCCTCCGGCTGACAACTGAATATTCTGTTTAAAATCAGAATTCCAAGTCTCTTGAATTTCCCTCATTTATAATTTTAATTCGCTGATTCCGCGTGGACGACAAGGGGGTAGATAGCTCCTCCCTTGTGTTCTAATTTCCTAAAGTTAGGTTTTCATTGGGTCTTATCGGGATGTGGGCAGACCCCCTTGCGTCTGACCGCTGCGTAAGCCATCTCTTCCGATCCTCCAGTGCCCGAGTGAGGCAAACTTCTGGCGCTGTGAGGACACAGCCTTGCTGGGCAAGCAGATTCCTAACCTACTTGCCATTACTGATGTTTACAAGTTGCGGCAATAACTGTGCAACACTGTTCGCTAGGCGCGAACATTTTTGGGCCGTGGCTTCTTCTACTATCTCGAATTTTGGGGCATAACATTCTGCTTGGCAATTTGTCCTTAAACCTTCAATCTTCTTTTCGGTAGACAGACCAAATTTCCTCTTCTTTCTTTCCTCCTTTCTTATTTTTTTTTTACTTTAATAATTTCCTCTTCCCAGGTCTGGTCAAGTGGGATTTGTGGTGGACAAAGTGGCGCTGGGGCTGGTTTACTCCGGGTACTTCGGTTTCCCCTGCCAACTTCATTCCACCAATTGCTCCACAATCACCCTCACCTATCATCTGGAGCTGGTACAATAGGCCAGAAGGGGCTGCAGTACAAGAGACTTAGTCCCACCCCACTAGCAATAAAAGAAATTTCCTCTTCCGTTAGTTAGTTCTTTCTTCATCACATCTCCTGTAACTTGTGCCTTTACTACCAGTCTCTCTTCACAGTTCTCCGAACCGCTTCGGCCATGCACTTCGAGACAGCAATTTAAGTGATCATAACTGTTTCTGCCTCGGAGTGCTTCACGAACGGCTCTGTAGGCCGTGACTTCTTCCTGCCCACGTCCGTGAAATCATTCCCTTTGCCTGTCCTTTCCACAAGTCCAACAACAAAAGGATCTTGGATCACAACTAGTGCAACTAATCTTACAATAGAAATTTAACAAACTGGAACGCCGTTCCAAATTTTAGTTGGGCTTCCTCATATATCAAGGGTACAGATATCAAACCACAGTTCCTTCTGTCTTTCTCACGAGATTAGATTTCTAATGTGCGCAAACTGAAGTATGGCTTTCAGTTACGTATCCAAACATTTAAGCTCTTTATACTCGTACATTTTGGGACATTCAAATTCAAAAGTAACTTGGAACCTAATGCTCACGTGGCAGGATTTAAAACTGAAAGTCTTGTAGGCCAACATTCATTTCCTAACCATTGCGACTATCCATAGTTGCATTTGTAGCATAATCGGACTTCTGGGGAACCGGGAATGCCGGCCGCTTACGAGCTGGACGACCGAAGGGCCGGAGTTCGAGTTTCGGTAGGGTCAAGAATTTTCTCTTCTCCAAGTCCTCCAGACCGACTCTAGGGCCCAACCAGCCTCCTATTCAATGGGTACCGGGGGTAAAGCGGCTGGGGCGTGAAGATGACCACTCACTTCCGACTAGTGGCGAGGTCAAGAAAATGTGGATCTATATATCCACTCCCCCATACGCTTTCATGTTGTAGTGTTTAACTAGTTAAGCACAGGTATGATTTTACCTTTACCTATAGGGCCTCTTGGAGGAGGTTCCCTGCAGCTACGACCTGAGCTTGCTCGTGGAACAAAAAGAGAGGAAGGCAATAGAAATGAGGCTGCATCGAGGTACTATTAACAAAAAGGAAGGGCTAAGACTCACCAAGCCGGTCACTGTAGCCGAGCGCTCTAAGGCATGCACTGTCTTTGCTCGCTCGGAAGCCTGGATCGTGGGTTCGAATCCTACTGAGGGCATGGATGTTTGTGTGCGTTTTTCTGTGTTTGTCTACAGGTAGAGGCCTTGCGACGAGCTGATCACTCGCCCAAGGAGTCCTACCGTACGTGTAAGATCTAGAAAAACCGAAGTGAACGGGGTTTCATGGAGGTAGGCTTAGGCCCACTGGGGCTGTAGTGCCAAAGGAAAAAAAAAAAGACTCACCAAGTCATCAGACCTCGCCAAAAGGTTATTTAGTTTCTCTAATAGAAATGTTACACTCCATACGAAGGGACGGAAATTTGGAGGTACATATGAGGTACATCAAATAAATTAGGAATATATTTGCAACCTAACCGGTCCAGACCACGTGACACCCTCTATCTGCTAAAGTTGGCACTAACTTCGCCGACAAGCAGCAGTAGCTCGGTCGCTACAGTTCGCTTGCTGACTAAAGCCGCGGAGTTTAGTTATCTGCAACCTGAGAATAAGCAGTGTAATAAAGAAATTTCGCCCATTTAACGTGAAATATTATCATGTTAAATCTGAAGTTATCACAGCGGTAATTATAAATTACTGTGAAGGAGGAAAGTTAGTAAATTTAGACCAGACAAGACGGTGTCAAATACCAGAAGACAGTACTCTTCATGATGATCATCAGCAGTAGCAACATCGTCGCTGTCGACATCTCAGACGAACTTATCATGGTTACAGCGTTCCACGTTTCTGCAAGAAGTTCTTAGCACCTTTATCCTTTCATCTCTCTTGATAGAACAGATTTGTAAATTGGCTTCCCAGGCGTACTCCTTAAATGTTCAAGTAATTTTTCTATTATAATTTGCCAATATTGTATTGACATTTGTTCTCAGCCCTTCTATGGTATTTTTCTTACCTAAAATAACTGGCTCCGCGAAACGAGTCTTTCCTTCAAAAGCTAAAAATCGCAAATAATTCCCCACATTCTTCGTAAACCGAAAATTTATTACCGTTTTCATGATAACCCAACATTGGTCCCTACCCCAAGTCAGATGATTGCAGTCTACTGCATCGTCATATCCTATCTTATTAACAACTCTTTTAATATTATCCTCAACATACCGTTACATATCTCTTCTGGTTTCATCACGTGATATATCAAAACCAAAAGACAGAAGAAAATATACCTGCTTGGACCCTTCAGAATTGATTCGCAACTCAAGCTTGATGTAACTTCTGGAGGGTTTCAATTCTTCCGCGCTTTATCTCTCAGCAGCGGTTCAAGTTCTCACTACGAGTCACAGAAATAAGTGCGTTGCACTTCCAAGGCAACTCTTATGAATTGCTAATATAATTTCTTCGTCAATTCTCGTCATCACTTAGATATTCTTTGTCATCTTTCCGCTAGGATAAAGCGTGTTCACAGTTGCAAGAGGACAGCGCTTTGCTTCCCACCCTCTCGGGCTGTCGCTTCGCATCCCCCTACCTGACATGCGCTCTGTCAACCCACGGCGCCAGCTAAGAAGCGCGCAGGCCGCTTCAAGGATTTTGTTTTTCTTTAATTTGTTAGTTGGTCCTGAGTATTTCCAAAAACGAACCCTGTAGGGAAGGAGTTACCAGGCAAAACTCGGATTCAACCCAAAGCAGTCTACATAGCTTGATCCTGGGAGCATGAAGTGAAGACCAACGCCTTTAATGAAGAGAAGCTGTTTAACGCTGACTACGTCATAAAGGCGTATGGGGGAGTGGACGTATAGAGTCACAGTTTCTTGATCTCGACACTAGTTGGAGGTGAGTGGCCAGCTTCACGTCCGGGCCGTTTTAAAACCCAGGAAACGGCCCTCAGTACCCATTGGATAGGAGACTGGGTGGACTCCAGAGCCGGTCTGGACGCTATGGAGAAAAGAAAATTCTTGACCCTACCGGAACTCGAACTCCAAACCCTCAGCCGTCCATCCCGTAGAATAAGTTAGAATAGAAAAAACTGTGACAAATAAAAAAAAAAAACAAAAGCTAACTGTATTTAAGTAGGCGTATATGACGTGCGTTATATAGCAGCCCATAAAATTGAACATGAATAAAGAGCAAATATAAAGACGATTCTGTGCTTGGTTAAGCACGAGGAAAAGGATGGAAGCGTGGAAGTATAGCTCCACGTATTCTTAATCTCAGTGTTAGATAGAGATGAACAGTTAGCTTCACGACCCTGGAGATTTACCCCCTGAGAAGTAGCCTGTGGTACCTATTGGACAGGGAACAGGGTGGGTAACAGAGACGGTCTAGATTCTGTAGAGAAAAGAAAATATCTTGACTTTTCCGGAAAACGAAAACAGTTCCTCAGTTGTCCAGGTCATAGCTTAGTCGCTATACTGAGCTATCCAGTCTCCTAAAATAAGTGTGGATACTGAAGAATATAGTGTCACGTGATTGACTATAGACAGGGTTTAGATTGGTAACTGGAATTACTGAACATACACACAACACGTAACTACAATAAGTATAGCGTTGTCGCTGATTCACACAATCTGCAGTTCCCTGCAGCACGAACAATCGTTCTCATTCTGCTGTGTCTGCACCAGTCGTTGCCCGGTAACGGCTTCCAACGACGTATGTTCTTCTTACTCTGGGTTACCGGAGTGCCCCGTGCCCAGGCTACCATTCTATCAGCAACAGCTCACAACGACTGGACTGCAGCAGTCCTCTAGCTGCTCACCAACTGATCACTCCACTGTACTCAACTGCACTACACTCACTAAAGGAACTGATCCCGAACGGTCGAGTCATATATTCTCGGAAAGGACCACATAAAAAACACCGCTTCCAACAATACCTCCATTGTTGGACGCATAGCTCTGCCTAGTAACGGCTGTTTCGCAGTCGTTGCCTAGCAAGTGGTCTATACGCTACAATATTAAGATATTACGATAGTTTAAACGATTTTTAGATTAATTGTTATTTAAAATATTAATGGTGATGGTTGGGATCGATTACTGGTACTTTCACTGCTAAGCTAACCACTAGACAACTCTGCCATCTTCATATTTCCTTTTATTTGAGGAAATATGTGTCCCTGAATATTTACGTAGACCTCATTACTTTCGTGTGCAATCGTCATACGAGTTTATAATGACAAGCGATTTGGAGTATAATGAGATATTTAACTGCGTTTTACTGTGTCGCTATGCGGAGAAATTTGACAGCGGATGCAGTCCTCGTGGTGTAGGACGCAGTAGCCTTAGGGTCCCGTGGTTTCGGCCTGTCTAGTGGGAAATGTCGTGAAGGCTTTCACACTTGGCTTGACGCGCGGCGTTCTTTGCTTCTCCATGTCCATTCCTCTGTATCACATTTTTTCTTTCTCTTTTCTTCTTTCCTTCAGACATGGAAACAGAAACTCCACTTCAAGAGATGCGACGGCTTCAGCCCGGCCAAGGACGAGGAGGCCAAAAAGAATGGACGAATAAGAACACGTATTACGACAGAAAATAAGAATAAAAATTCTTTGGCTCAGTTCAGGTCATTGGGACAGTAGCACAGAAATAAAGAAAGGTAATCTTAAACACACCGGCAACAAGATAAATATTTCTTAGCCTGCGTTCCTTCCTTTTATTTCCATCACAATTCAAAGGAATGAAAAAACCCGGAGCCTCCTTCCGACCTAACAAGCTTCTTAGTACTGGGTCGAATGCTTTAATTTCGAGTAAGTAATTGCGTTACATTTAGAGAAATCCCAGACTATAAAATCCGCCACGATCATCTATTTTAAATTGTAGCCAGACAAACTTTACTAAGTTGGGGCTCTCGTCGTAGCGATTATGAACATTATGATGTTCTGGTTTGCGCCGACATGTAGTTCAGACAAAGCCCGAAGTTTCGGAAGGAATTATCGCTTTCGCCTTCAGGAATGGAGGTTAAATCAAATAATAAATCGGCAGAAGCAGGTTGCAAACACAGCTCCATAATATACACGTAGAAGAAAATTACTTTTTTCGAAATTTATTGGTTAGTAGCCCAAAGTACACGTTCCTCTTTCACCTCTCGTCTTTCCATTAATTCTGTGATAGCATATGCTTCGTCAAACACCAAAGCACACAGGTGAACATGATCCTCTGATAATCCTATCCACCTCTTATCCTCACAACTATATAATTTACCCCTTAAAATAATGTTCTCATCTCTTCGGTTTCATAAATAGACTTTCCCCAAGAGGTCTCTCTGGTAATCACATTAGCCTAATTTGTGCCTTGAGGAAGGAACTAAGATAAATGCCGAAATAGTAGAAAATGTCCAAGGACATTTAATATTATAATAAGTTTCACAATGCAAAGGTTGCATGATAATTCTGACTGGAAAGACGCTCGAAACATCGCAAACTTAGAGATGTGTTGCTCTCTGTACCAAAACCCACTACACACTAACCTGCGTTTTTCATTCCACTATTAGTTACTTAAGTGTGAGTAGGGGTAGCTCAGTCGGTATAGAGACTAGGCTGCAGGATGTAAGACCAAGGAACCGGGATTCGATTCTCTGAAGGACCAATATAATTTTTTCTACTCTACCACGTCAAGACTGGCTGTGGGGTCCACCCAGCCTCCTATAGAATGGGTATGGGACTTTTTCCCCGGGTGAAAAGCGACCGAGGAGTGAAACTGACCACTCACCCCATCTAGGTGCGAGGTTGTGAACTAGAGAGCGCATCTTAAGGGAATAGTGTTTGGTTAATTAAGTTCATATAACATTTTTACCTACCTAACTTAAGTCCAGCACGGTAACTTCGAGCGCTGCCCACAAATGTAATAGAAATTGAAGAAAAAATAAGTATTGTAACCTGCCAGGCACATGTGGTGCCGTCGACACGTGCTGTACCAAAATGTTTCCGAAACGTGACCGGCTGGTACACTCAGATGCTCACTCCTTTACATGTCTTTAAAGTGGTTTTCAACTTGTGGATATCTGCGAATGAGGTTCAGATGGGTCGTCAAAAAGAAGACACGAAGATGATGATAGTGAGGTATATTATGGTTTTAACCCAACCTCATATGCTACAAACCTGAAGGACACGAGTTCGACTACCGATAAAGTCACTGAAATTTGCAGTTGACCTAATCCTTCCAGCCGCACTATGCCCCTTGGTTCGACACAGCCTATAACAGAAATGAGTACCAGGAATTTTCGTGGGGGTAAAGGGCGGTCGCCGCATAAGGCTGACAACCTCACCACCATTCGTTAGCCGATTGTCTAGAAAAATGTGGGAGCCTCAATGTCTCATAATCCTACGGGTCCCCATGGGTCTTATAGGGGCATCTTTACTTTTCTACCAAACCTCATAATGACGAAATTAGGAAATTAAGAACGACTTATTCGGTATAGGTAACAAGAGGGAAAGCTATCCCTGTAACGAAGCACAATAGACCATTGAAGGTCGCAGTGCTAGGGCCAGTTTTGTGGCTCACCCATCATACTCATATCCCTGTAACAGGCCATGGAGGCCCATAGGATTGTGAGACGTCGAGGCTCCCACACTTTCTTTAAACAAACGCTTCATATTTTTTCACGACTTGATCACCGCATTTACTTCGGGTCCTTCTCTGCAGCAACTCAGAGATACAAGTAATTTTATTTGAGTCATCGCGGAAAACAGGAAGTTAAGCCAATCATGTTTTCATTTCACACTCATTTAGATAAATACCTCAGAAAATACAATATAATTTCAATGCTGACTAACTCTTATGTCCTATACGAAAAGACAATACGTTTCTTCACAACAGAGCAAGTTCTATCCTCAACATAACGACGCAAGAGAAAGAAGGCTTCTTTCCGAGTCAGCAAGCCTTCAAATTAAACGGTGTAGGCAGAGTGGAAAGCCCTCAAGTCTTATTATTTCCAGTATATTCTTTTCTCCATTATAATCACTACTCCCTTTGAGACACACAGAAACTCCAACTTACCTAATTCTTTAAAATTAAAAGAAAATAAATCGCATAGTTTAAAATTGCTTTCGTGTTTTAGTCTCGCAAGAAATTATACAAAAATAATAGTTTCTCTTGTGAGACTTGAGCTTCTCGCTCCGGTGACCATAAAATTTACTGTCTTCCAGGATGTGACATCTATAGTCTGGCAGATATTTATCGACGGTCCTCCGAAACGTCTGCAAACGACGACTACAGGACGTCACATACCATAAGACAGTACTTTTCATACTAAACGCAATAACCTCAGTTTACACAATACATTTTGTCATTTTCGTCTGTGGTTTGAATTTTCTTTATCAGAGCATCCGAAGTACCTCGTACTTCTGGGCTGTAACGTCGTGTAGTCTGGTAGGTGGGTGCCAGTCTTTCAAGAGGGGAGATATTTTTTGCCATTCAGTACATAATATCTTAGTATCTACCTCGAATCTAAGACTTTAATGATTAACATATAAAAAGTATATAATTTATTAGTTTGGTTTGTGTCGATGTGTGTCTTCCCTTGTCGTCCTACAAAAAGGAAACAGAGGAAATAGGAGTATATTAGAAAACAGAGCGCGGACGAAAATAATTGGCTCTACAACAGAATAGGTAGCAGGAGGTCAAAGAAGTAGGCTTAAGGAGAATTTCATAATTTTTTCTCTTCACAAAACGTTATTCATTGGTTCATACGCCGTTTGGAAGCCCATACACCTCTCAATACAAAAACAAGCAACAGAAGTCAATCATTATATTGTTATAGCTGTTCATCGAGACGTTTTAACTTATTTTAAGTAATTAAACTTGATATACACATTTTATTTTAAATATAATATATACGCAATAAGTCTCTTTATGATACTGTAACGGATATGACCAACGTGTTGCCAGCTCTGTAACCACGGTCCAACACGCAACAATAGATGAGGCTGTGTTTTCTAAGCAGGTACTGTGAACTCAGTTGCACCGTTGACCTCCTTGGCCTCCCAATTCTGGCCGGTTATTTCCATGAGAAAGTCCGCGAGAGTAATGAAACTGCCAGAGAAACAGGGAGAGGCTATCCTGTGGTATTATAAACCTTCCCATCATACACGTCCTCATTGCCATACCCGGGTCCTGGAGCTCCTCGGGGAGCAGTTCCCTACTTCCTAGACGCTTCCGTAGTCCTGTAAATGTATGCTTTTCTGTCTGTTTCTCTCAGGGCCGTGTCACAGACCGGCGCACTCCCGTCTCCAACTGTCTTCTTCACAGAGCGTTAACATCACCCACTGAATGTTTCTCCTGCGCTTGTCTCACCCCTTCCATCCTTTTATTTCCTCGCCTCTTCTGCGATACTGCCTACGAAATCTTGTGAAAGAAGGCTCACAATGACCACGCCGCTCTCAGACTTGACACTTCTTAGATAGTCTGCATTTCAGTTAGTGCTTGTTATAAGTTGGGGGCTCGTACATTCAGTCTATCCAATGGGTGGTGGTCGTAAAGTGGCCAGAGCGTGAAACTGACTACTCATCTCCAACCAGTCCCGAGATCAGGCATGGGTGGATATGCACACGCACTCCCCCTTACGTCTTCATGGGGTGGTGCCTAATAAACCACAAGGATAAATCTAACTTAATTTTCATATTGCTGTTTAAGACAATGGAGGCGGGATAGCTCAGTCGTTATAATGAAGGCAAACTGGCTGGAAGGACGAGGAATTGGAGGTCGATTCCCGGTGAGGTCAAGAATTTTCTTTCTCCACTTTGTCCAGACAGGCCCTGGGGTCCACCCAATCTCCTGTCCAGTGGGTACCGAGGGCTCTTTCCTCGGGGGTAAAGCGGCCGTGGCGTGAAGTTGAACACTCACCTCCAACTAGTGCCTAGGTCAAGAAAATATGGATCTATACATCCATTCCCCCATACACCTTCATGGTGTAGTGTTTAATTACTTAAGCACAGGGACAGCTTTACCTTACCTTTATTTATTTTACCAAAATCGGTCAGATTTTAAAGCGAGTTGTGTAGTTCTCAAGGCTGTGTTTTAAGGTTAGTTGTCTAGGATGTGACGCCGTGTATACTGTTACCAGCATATCGGAGAAACCCAAACTAACATCTGTCTTAAGTGGGTTTAATGATCTCCCACCCAACCCACGTCCCTCCATGCGTCTCACTCATTACATTATAAATTCTATTTACCGGGAAGAGATGCTTAACTCTCCTGTCACTATAAGTATTGATTTTCCAACATGTACATTAGGTACTGAGTTTTTTCTTTAAGGGTCACTGCGAGCGGGAAGGTTTGTTCTGTCGCGCTGTCATGCACAATTTACAAGCTCACTTTTTAAGAACCCATCCACCTCTCCGGGTAAGGTTTTTGAATTATGTAGCAAGGTAGAGAGGAAGTTTCTCGTCCTCCTTCTATGTCTCTATGCCTATGCCACGGAATCGTCGACAGGAAGGACAGGACAGAAGGCAATAAACCCCAATGACGGTACGTACCTTCAAGCAAGGAACAGCCAAAATGCCACGACACTTCCACGGTTCCTGTCTGAGCAAATTCAATGTTATGGGGTTGCTGCTTTATATGGCGGCTGCAGAAGGCAGAAACACTTGCATCGACACGTCAATACACTCAAGTGAATGTGCGAAACACTTCTCTCTGGTGAGGTATACAACAAACATATCCTTTACACGTACAATACATTCAAGCAAGTTCCTCGCTTTACGATACTAAGGTTACGTAGCGTAGAATGTAACACGGTACGATGATTTGCGAATATGAATATTAAAGCCGTGAGACACAAGGAGCATGTTGCCAAAACACTGGGAAAGCGAATTCGATTTCGGCTCGAAGCATAAATACAGGTATTGCCGAGCTGGTTGACTCAGAGTTAACTAAGATTAATCGATTTTTCAGGTGCCTCTTCTCGGATCACACAGTCATCTTATATTTAAGTTCTAAGGTTAATAGTTTTCGTCAAATCCTCTGTGTAAATTCAGGGATAGGTTTCAGAAACAGACCACATCTTCCTTCGTGATTCGTCATTCACAGGCACCAAATTCATTAATGACATTTTGATTCTCTTAAAATAATGGTAGTACCTAACTTCATGGAGCTGAGCCCTTCTTGAGAAGCTCACAGTTGTACTGCTACTCAAGAACTTCCCAATATTTTATGAAATACAAAGTTTCATTACCTTGTTCACAAGAGCTCTCCACTGGTCCCTATCCTGATCCAGATCAATCCAGTCCATACCACCCCCATCCCATCTCTCTAAGATCGAATTTAATATTGTTCACTCACCTATGTCTTGTTCTTCCTATTGGTCTCTTTCCTTCCGACTTCCCCACCAATATCCTATGTACATCCCTCTTATCCCTCATTTGTGCTACATACCCTCGCATCTCATCCTCCTTGACTTGATAATTCTAAAGACGTTTAGCGTCCAGACTGTCTGAGGCCCACCCAGCGTCCTATTCAATGGGTACCAGTGACTGCTTCCTCAGCAGTAGAGCGGCTGGAGCGTGAAGCTGACTACTCACCACCATCTAATACTGAGTTACATCTCCACAGCCCCATGCTTCTCCATGGAGTGGTGTTCAATTAATTAGGCCCTGGGACGACTTTATATGACTTACGAATTCTCCACAGTCACGAGCGTGAGAACCTCAAGCACAGTAAGGATACGCAGTCACAAGTTTAACCTACAGCTCCATTAGCAACACGGCTGGAAGTTTTCCGCGAGCAATAGTTTCGAGACCGTGTGCTCAGTCCCATGGCGAGGGATGTGCCGTCATTGTTATTCCCAAAGCGCCATCCCAGACCAATCCTCTTCAAGCATCCCTCCTGCCCCGTCCCCGGGCGATCGGGCGATGCCTCCTATGTTTCTTCAGCAATCCAAGCTTACCTGTAACCGCAGCTAACAATGACGAATGACCATAGACATTTCAGTAAGCTGTGAATAGTAAGCATCCCCCACCTAACGACGCCCCAACGTCGGGCTTTTCAACTGCTACCCAGAAGCCTCTAAGGAACCACAAAATTCAGACAGTCCAAATCATCCTATAGAGAGACCGACATTCTAAAAATGTTGCAGCTAGTGAAACCAATTACTTTCGTTCAGACATTAAACATATTGTGATACGAAACCTGAAGGCAGCAATAGGCAACGGCTCGGTAAATAATTTTCCGTGCAAACGGAAATGCAAGTAACAATTGAGGAATTGTTGTGAACAATGTTTTCTATTCGGTCCGTGCTAAGTGCTTATAAAGAAGATTTCAGTTGAGAATCGGTAGTCGATTTCCGGAGCTGCAAGTGAGCAGTTAGTGGAGCTCTCAAAAGAAGGCTGAGAAGATGGTGCTCTGGCCTTCCCACCCCCCCTCCCTTCCCGGCCCACACGCACCACGTGATCATAACACAGATTATAGAAACAACAACCACAGAAGATGAAATACTCAATTTGTGCAACTACACAAATAACACATCAACTGGAGGCAACATCAAGACTAACATCTCAAACACGTAAGTAAAAGTTATAAAAATGTTACAATATTTATTATAAATGCAACATATAGCGTACAATATGTACTAATATTAGGTACTATTCTTCTGCATTACATAGAAACTTCCACTTCAATCTAAAGTAACAATTGGGAGAGAAAAGAAATTACTATCAGATTTCACACGAAAATTAGGTAAATTTCCCGCCCTATTTTTTAAAAATATTAGCAGTTAACCCTCAATCGTATGTTCTCACGAATGTACCAAGTTCACGGGCCCCTTTAAAGTGAAGCTGTGTAGTTTGCGCAATTTTGGACACATAAAACGGGGCTTGTGAGATCACCTTGAAGATTTCTGTCTGCCTCTTTTTGCATCCCCCCTAAATTTTGCAAGAAAGCTTATGAGATCACCTTACGGTCTCTGTCCCACTCTTACATACTGGTTCTCTATGAGGTCCGTACTGTATCAAAGGAAATTAAGTGATTAGGTCTTCCCGGAATCTTCTGTTTAAATTTCTTTTATGTCACTCAGAACACTGCATAACACAATTTCCATACTTTCATTTGACTACAATAAGCAATGTTCATATAAATTTAATAACATTAAAGTAATAAATGAGGGAAAAAATTGTCTAGTGACATAAGGGGCAGAATTTGTCTAATCTGCATAATTTCAGGGCCTTCTATTTTTCATCTTATGAAGTTGAGGAGCCCTGAATAAATATCTGCTGGTGGGGACTTGGTGATTTGGCTGATTCATATTATAAGCTTTTTCTGACAGCCCCTTTTATATTTCGTCGAGATAAGAATCGTTAAAAAAATACAATCCTCTCGTGAAGCTTGTAGCTTCCTTCCTGCTGGACACAAAGAAATCCCACGCGAGCTATCAACTTCAAGTTAATTAGAAAGACAGAAAAGCTCGTCCAGATTAAAGTCTCATAATTTGCATAACTCTGCAACATAAACTGTCTCATTGCACCATAGACTCATGTCCTGACTAAATGGCTTCATTATAAACATTGCTAGAACTCTGACATGGAGTTTCGTTGCTTACTGTAGTATCTTCATAAGTGCTTGAAGAATCTGCCTCATTCGATGGGAGCGGGTTTCTCTGATTCTCCTGAGAAGATATTCGGCATGGCTCTAATTGTTCTGCCTACTTTAGAATCACTCACTCTCGCCCCATTCACATAAACTGCGTTAATTATTGTTACTTTACCTCATTCTTGTCAAACAAAAAAATTCCGTGGTCTGTAGTCCGCAAGCGAACTATACCGACCGAGCGACCTCCGCTTATCGGCGAAGTTAATGCCAACTTTTGCGGATAGAGGGTGTCACGTGGTCTGCGCAACGGTTCCCCACGGCCGTTAATCTCGATTTTCTAGACCGAGTTACGGTACTTCCTTGAAATAGCTTCTCAATTATCCATTCTTGTCAAACACACATTTTAAATATTACCAAATTTAGCTTTCTAAGTATGTGTACAGGACCTATTAGATTAGTCTTCTACATGGATCGGTAGCGTAGTTGGTTGAGGCACTATGCTCCAAGTCGTAAGGTCGCTGGTTCGATTCCCGATGGGGTCACTGGAACTTTCAATTGACCTAATCCTTCCAGCCGCACTATGGCTCTTGGGTCGACTCAGTCTCTAATAGAAATGAGTACCAGGAATCTTTCTAGGGTCAAAGGGCAGCCGACGCGTAAGACTGAGAACCTCACCGCCATCTATGAGCCGAGTGTCCAGAAAATGTGGGAGCCTCGACTTATCTGCACGGCCTGTTACGGAGTCAGCTTTACTTTCACACAGATCTTTAATAGACATGTAAAACTGTAACGCGTATTAATTAAGCACCACGAAATGAAGATGTGTGGAGAATTAAGGTATAGCCCCAGGTGTTCTCAACCTCGGCGTTAGATTGAGGTCAATGGTCAACTTCACACCCCGATTTGCTTCACCCCCATTGAAGAAAAAACTTTCAGTGTCCATTGTAGAGGAGGCTGGACGATCCTCAGAGGCTTCCGGAGATCGAACCCGATTCCTCTATCTTCCAGCCCACAGCCAAATCGCTAAACCAACTAAGCAATACAAAATATTATGTTCCTTATTATGCAAATGTTATCAATTTATTGCTTATTTGAGGCGTCATTTTGCTATATAACTAATTCTTATACATAGAGCTACATATGACAGCCATGCGCAGAAACGTAGGCAGTAAAACCAACTCTTAGCGGTAAGTTAATCAATGAACTGTTTTAATTAAAACATTCTAAGGATCCACCAACTGATTTACACATAAATAGAGTTGCACCGGAAGTGAGGAGAGGAAGCGTGTGACAGGCTTGTTGGGGCGGACGTCTGAAAACAAATGGGATGAATTCCGAGAGTTAATAATGTTTGGAGGGCGGGGGNGGGTAGTGTGCTGTACTTCAACCCTCCCCTTCGACGCCTTGTGTTAACCCTCATCAACACTGTGAAACCGGTCCTGCGACATCCCGAGAATCTCAGTTCTAATCTCTGAAGCTCTGGGCTGATATAAAAGGTGTTGCGGGGTAACACCATCTCGCTCCATCATATCCCAATGACTCTTGCTATTTTGAAATATAGGGCTTACAGCACGGACAGGAATCCAAGAAGTTCTAGGAAGAATTGGAGACGCGTATCTTCCTTCAAATACTTCAACATGAACGTAGCGCATGTAGTGGCTAGAAATAATTTTACATTAATATGTAATTCTAATCAAATGTAAATTAAGTTGTAATTATTTATATTCGTACCATTCAGAGAATTTATCTTTCAAGTGATGACTTTTATTCTGATAATACTCTGGTGGTAGGCCTCATAGTATGGAGTTTCTTAATATTCTAATGTTTTGTCTTAACTCTCGCAGATGGTTCGTGCTGTGCTTGGCTTGTATACCTTATCTTGTGTTGGTGCAGGTTTCCGGAGACACTGACTAGCTTTATCGATTGGGCCCAACTGAGTATAATTTACCTGAAAACGGAGATAGAATCCAGTCTGCGAAAAAGTTGTGTTTTGAAATATAAACAGGTCGATGGATACATAATTTCATAGTTTACGGTCAAACTCACTTTAAACTACATTAAATTAGGTCAATATAACACATATTTTAGCATCGTCGCCATGTACTCGTATGTATTTGCTAATTTATGAGACAATATTTCATTACAATTTACAGGGATAACATCAAAACGTATAGGCTAGCTTTAACGACTCTTTGCGTACATCTGTCAACTCTAAAGTCTAAGAACATTTCTGGATACGTCATCTAAGCGAGGACTTTACCTGTTTGTGGCGAGCTCGTGAGAGAATCACATCGCTTCATTCAACCACGTACCACACCGTGTGACATATTAGTGGAGGTATCTAATAGTACTGCAAATTACACAACAAAGACGCTTCGCCGTTTCAAGACCCAGCAGCCAAGCTTCTCCCTGGTTCGGAACACTTTTTTCTCCTCCTATCATCAGTTGCTTGTCATTTGTCACATGGGAAAGTTTTTTCTCCACCCCTACAGACATGAGGCTTCTAGCTAAGCATTCGTCGATCCCAGTGGCCGCGCGGTCTAAAGCATGAACACTCCTTGTCCGCTCGAAAGCTGGGATCGTGTGTTCAAACCCCACTCGAGGCATGGATGTCTGAGTATAGTTATTCTGTGTTTGTGTTGTTCTGTGTAGGTAGAAGCCTTGTGACGGGCTGATCACCCGTCCAAGGAATCTTACCGTCTGTGTATAGTTTAAAAAACTGGAAAAGCGACCAGAGTCCATAAGGGCTGTAGAGCCATAGATAGATAGATATTTATTACAAATTTTCACCCTAAAATTATCATCAATTATTTCAAAGCAGTCTATGGTACTTGGCTACCGAAGAGTCATTATTTATGACTGACTATTAAGTGTCTTATAACGACGTTATTCTAACTTCGATAAAGAAATAACATCCAATAAATTGAGAAGACGAGACTGAATGTTGACTGGACAAGAATTGGTCGTTACGATATTTCAGTGTAATATATGAGCATCCGACAGGAGAGACTGAGGAGAACCTTAAATTATCCCAGTCAGGATGTCAGGCGACCAGACCAAAATTTGAAATGGGCGTCTGGTGAATATGAATCATTTAAAGCTTTACAACAGAGGCTTAGTTTTGAAACCGTGGTCGCTGCATTCTAGGAAGACTGTGATGAAAGACAAGAGGTTGGACACGTGTCTCTGTGGCTTCGGAAGCGAAATGATGCACATGGAGATCAGTCGATTGGAACAACAATGCTTATTATATGAGAGCTGTAAAATTCTTCAATATTTTTCAGAAACTATATGCTCCGAAACGTCCGGTCTGGAAGTAAGCTAAATAATTTGTGTCTGGTAAAAGATAAAGGTAAAGTTATACCTGTGCTTAACTAATTAATCACTACAACATGAAGGCGTACGGTGGAGTGGATCTATAGATCACCGTTTTCTTGACCTCTGCACTAGCTGGAGGTGAGTGGTCAGCTTCACGCCTCTGCCGCTTTATCCCGGGAGAAAGATCCCTCGGTACTCGTTGGATACGAGATTTGGTGGACCCCAGAGCAGGTCTGGATGACGTGGAGAAGAGAAAATTTTTGACCCTACGGGGACTCGAACTTCAACCCCTCGGTTTTCCAGCCCTTAGCCAATTGCTGCACCGACTGAGCTATCCCGGTACCTGATCTGTGTCCGATTTGCATAAAAATTCATAACTAATTCCATTAGTAAATTTCTTTTCAAGGAACCCAGATTTTTGCCTTTTATGCTACCCCAAGATTCATTAGTGAATCTTACTTTTAAGCAACTCTGAAGAACATACCGTCAAAGATCTGTCGAGTGATCTTTAGGATTTAGGATTAAAATTCCATGGAAGTTCCTCATCTCCCTCCAAGCATGCTACAAGTCTCGCCCACCTCATTCTCTTTGATTTCATCACCACAAAAACATTTCGTGAATGGTACCCCCTTTTCCTCAATATTACAATCGAATTAACAGCCCCGTTACATTTCTTTCTTTCTTGGGTCATTTCGGGGTACCCGACAAAATTACGAGTAACATCCGTTCTTCAACGTGCTGCTTCCTCCAGCCTCCTAGTTCGCTCCGATCAATATCATCGGATTGCTAATTTCCCTCAGTCTATTTTTTTTCCTTTCAGTGAGTCCCCGGGTTTCATAAACATTCAAGACAGTCTGACAGCAGTAACTTCCAGGAAGCACCAATAGCCTATTTTCCTTTGAAACGACACGGACCTCACAGGAAACCAGAAAATTGGGAGGGAACATGTAAACACAAAGACAACAAGGTGATTTCATAAGCTTTCTAACAAAAATTAAGAGGGGATGTACAGACAGATAGCAAGATGATATCATAAACCTTCTTTTATTTTTAGCCTAATTTCATAAAAGTAGGCTGCCTATGTGATCTCCAACCTTCTGTGTATCTGTGTTCCCTCCCCCCTCCAATTTTTTCAATACAAGAACGCATCTTTATGAAACTTTGTGTACCTGAGCCCATCTCAACGGCGAACTTCATAAATCCCTCCCATCAGCCTGTGGGTCTGTATGTGTGTTCTTCCTATTGTTGCTAAGCAACGGTTCGACATAAACGTTCCCGCGTCAACGAATTGTTAGACGCGTCATTTTATATGCGGTCCTTGTCTTGTCAAAATGAGAGTCTGTGCATCTGTCCGCGCATCTCTCTATCGTTGCTAGGTTACAACTCGGTAAAAACGTTCCCAGGCAAAGAAGTATTATTGCGGGCGTCGTCTCCTATGCGGTCCGTGTCACATCAAAGGAAAGTGGGTGATTTGTTTCTTCCAGAACTTCTTATTTGAAAATAAAGAAAATGGGGTAAAAATTAAGACGAGGCAGGAGGAGCGGCTGTAAAGACGGATGAGCGAGGAGTTAGTTCGATTGGAGCTAAAACCCTTCGAAGCTAACAAGCCCCACAAGTATCGCGGGCAACAGCGCAACGGAAACTACGTGCCGGACGGGGAAATCCGCACCCCCTCTGTGTGTTCCCCAAATATTCCTTGGAACTCGGACAAAAAACAGAAGACACATGGAACCCTGTTACTGGGATTTAGGAAAATTTGTTACTAAGGGATTAACTCAGCTTCCTGACATGAATAGAGACAACAGGGGCGTGAGATTTGTCGCTCACAGAAGGAAGGAACGTTAGTGCGGCAAGACGAAATGTGGCTAACAATATCACACATGCACACACACTCTGAACAAGTCAAATATTAAGATAAGTTTGAGATTTCAGGCTTTCACGGTGGCGACCATGAATTGTACAAACTGTGTTGCTCTGTGTGTAGGCAGGGGCCTTGCGACGGTCTGATCCCCTGTCCAAGGAGTCCTGCCGACTGCGTATATATTAATAAACTGAAAAAGAGGCAAAGGCCCAACAAAAGGCTGTAGAGCCATAATAATAATAATATCGTTGTCAATCCTAAGCAACTTGTGGATACAGACTCACTATTTAAGGAAATTCTTGGGGACAGTCTGTCTGTAATCGATTCGACATATCACATTAATAAAGCTATTGCATGCCAGTATGTAACGACGTCAACTATAATACTGTTACATGAGGCCCGAAAGCCAGAATAGTGAAGTCAGAACAGACGTTCATTGTTAGACAACGACTCGGTAAACACATTCCCGCGGCAATGAATACGCAAGCAAGAATCGAATAACATCTGTTGCTATGCACGCTAAACACGCCTTCTCAACAATAGAAAGGCTGTGTTTTCTGCGTGGTCCGTGCTAAGTGACTGTAAAGAAAAGTTAGGTTGATAAGAGTTAGTCGAGTTCCAAGACGCCAGCCTGCCAGGATATGAGCTTGGGACCAGAGGAACTGAACTGAGTTGGCAGTTACAGAATAGTAGCGAGAAAGAAATCAGGCTGTGAAAAGAGGACTTCATGTCTGATTTAAGTGACAATAAGACTGTTATAAATCCGTTGTCAGGATACGACTAGTGAAAACTGAGAGCCTTAGTGAGTATGTTAACGGTGAAGTGTAAAATGTGTAGATCAGCGATAGTGCTGCAATTGCTTGAAGTCCAGAATTCTGTAAATGTATAAGGTGTCAATAAATCCTATCATACACTATAAAACCCGTCTTATAAGTCACGTACAACGTGACAACACAGAATTTCTTAACAGTACTGAAGGGCAGATCAGATATAGATCAGTACACTATTGCTAAGATGAAGACAGACATTTCTCTGGTACAGTATAAAGCCATGTTAAATACGCTGTAGCTCCTCGCCAACCGCGGTTTGCCAAACACGTATTTCATGTATTCGTTTCCTTCCATTTTTATCTGGTTTCTCAAATGCTGTACTTTGTTTTATGTATCCACTGTATTTAAAGTGCGTATAGAGGCAGAGAACCGACGGTTTCCGTTCTACAAGATACACATTTGCTGCTGGCAGAGCTGTAATGGCGACACAAACCAGTTTTATAGCTTCCAGATTACCACTGCCGTTCGGTCTTTTTCTGGTATATATTTGTACTTATATTCCATGTCTGATATTACTGTTACGTATTCTTGTGCTTACTGAAGATTTTTGTAAGGATTACGAACTTCCGTGGTTAGCCTCACCCACAATTGGCGAGGTTAGGTGGGAGAATGCAGTGATGTTAGAATCTGTTGTGACATAGGCACTGTATTTGTTTAACAATTCCTGGACGTGTATTGTTGACAGTAGTTGCCATTGCGTAGGTCTACAAGTGAAGAGTATGCTTTCCATCACGCAGAGATGTATTCCTTACTTATCTTCCATTTAATGACGCCGTCAGTATCAACACTATACAGCGTCGACGATACAATGTTTAATTAATATGGAGTAGTTGGCAGGACCGCCTTTGTGGTCTAGTGGTCAGAGTTCCTGGCTACAGATCCAGAGGTCCCGAGTTCGATTGCCGGCTCTACCAGACTTCCTGAGAAGTAGTGGGTTTGGAACGGGCTCCATTCACCCTCGTGAGGATAATTGAGGAGCGTTTTTTGAGGCCTTGCGACGAGGTGACCACACGCCCAACGAGTCCTACCGAGTTTCTAACATCTAGCAAACAGAAGCGAAATGGAGAATTTCGTGGAAGTAGGCCAAGACCCAAATTGGGGCTGTAGCGCCAAAGGAAAACAATTTTCCCTGTACTTAACTAATTAAGCACTTACGCCATGAAGGCGTATGGAGATGTGGATGTATAGATCCACATTTTCTTGACCTCGGCACTAGTTGGAGGTGAGTGGTCAGTTTTACGCCCAGGCCGCTTTAGCTCCGGGGAACGATTCCCGGTATCAATTGGATAGGTGGCTGGGTGGGCCGTAGAACCGGTCTGGACGACATGGAGAAAATTCTTGAGCATACCGGGACTCGAACTCCGACTCTTCCGTCGTCGGATCCGTAGCCAGTCGCTGTATCGTCTACGCTATCCCGGCTCCTGATTAGAGGATAAGTATAGTGCTGAAATTCAATATTTAACTTCAAATTATATTAACATTAATTTCTTTATCCGATTCGTACTGTTAACACCTATAATGTAGCATTGTGGCCGAGCGATCATATATCTGACTACGTTCTAACCCCGGTCATTGGTCCTTCACGGGTCTACGTCCTGTCAGACGCAATGAAACTCTTACTGACGGTTCGGATTTAATGTAAACATTAACCTGGGTGCTGCAACGGGGCGTGGCCAAATATACCGAGGTAAGGTGTAATAGGTAACTCAATTCTGCGCGAGTCAACACTCAACGGGCAAGACAAAAGGAGTGGGAACAGACGAAAATGAGTTACTGTCAAAACGTAGCCATTAATAACTAGCTGTCTGGATATCCTGTCGGTCAAACGTGTTTTAACACGAATATGACGTCACACGAGTAAAGTAAAGGCGGACATTTACGTGGTTTTGTTTTGCAACCGGAGATAAAAATGAATTTCTGTCACAATGCTTTTAAATTCAGAAGGGCAATGTCGTCAGGTGGAAAAGCGAAGCTTTGGCCATGCGCTGTACGAATCAGAATCGGTGATTGACGTCACAGGTCGTGACGTCTAGGTCAGTCGCTGACTCAAGTAACAGAGCATGCTGTGCTGTCTCTTAAGGCGCGTCCACATTACTCGTGGTTGTGCTCATGCTCGCCAGGCTTGTGCTCGTCATGAGACTCATCTGGTTTTTACTTGTGTTCGTAAATCTTCGTCCACACTACTTCAGTTGCTCGCCAGGCTTAGGAGCGTGAGGATCCGTATATTTACTCGTAGTGTGTATAGGCTGTAGTCGTATTTTAATTCCTTGGCTATAGTTTTTAAATTAAAAATTTGCATGTCTCGTAACTTGTCATATCGTCCACATTACTCGCGAGCATAGCGAGTCACACGAGCACGAGTAATGTGGACGCGCCTTTACCGAACCCTACAAATCACAGCTAGCAGTCAGTAGTCAGAACAACTTGAACCACAGAATGGAATAAACCGCTACCCAATAGCATGAAGAAGTTGCACCCCTATACAGGACACGAAAAAACATGCATGATAATTTCACCACTGTCGCTAAAAAGTAAAATAGGACATACTTTCATGTACATGCGAAAAACCGCCATGTAATATAAGTAACCGTTTACACCACACAATATGACTATACATCACTCAAAACTGAAATAATTAGAACATCTATAACCTATTTTTCAGGTGCAGATAAAATTCCCAGGAAACACATCTACTCTACGATACACCATAGACTTGTACTCCAAGCTAAATATAGGAAAGAAATTACATTTTTAACTTTTAATTTTAACTTTCAAATTTGAACCGAGTTATAACGTTTTACAATTTACGAATATTATCCAAAATCTAACAAATCACGAGTATTTTAATTAAATTCATATTATTGAATACTAATATGAATCCACATTAGAATAACGAATAGTATATTCCATGAAAAATTGCCTGATAATTGTCCAGCTTGGTCGAAACATGTAGTAAATATACCTATTAAACGAATTATAATAGAGTAATACTGCTTATTTATTATGAATTATTAACTGTTTCATTATACTATTATATATGACACACAACAGGATGCAGACAATAAAGTTAATGCTTAAATAAGCCTACATCTATTTATGGTTCTACAGTCTTATTGCAGGACTTGGCCGCTTTTTCAGTTTCTTAATCCTCTGCACAGTCGATAGAACTCCCTGGACGGGGGATCAGCAATCGCAAGGCCGCTACCTACACACAGGACAACAGGACAACACGAACAGAATAAACGCACACAGACATTCATGCCTCGAGTGAGATTCGAACCCACTATCGCAATGTCAGAGGGAGCGAAGGCAGATCATGTGTCAGAACGTGCGGCCACCGTGATCCGCAATAAATCTAGATAAAGTCGTGCCTGTGCTTAATAATTAAACAGCAATCCGTGGAAGAGTTGTTAGGAGTGGAGATGTAGTTCTACCCATGTTGAATCTCAGCATTAAATGGAGACAAGTCATTTTCACGCTTCAGCCCCGGAATCAAGATTCCTTTATACCCACTGGGTAAAATTCTGGATGGGCTGTGGACGCTATCCAAAAGATAGAAATCTCTTGCTCCTACAGGGAACGGAACCCTGAAATATCGACCGTCCAGCTAGCGGCCCGTCGGTATACCGACTGAGCAATTGCGACTGAAATAAACCTACTGCGGTGCAACAGTGGAGCAGTCCGTTGTTATGGAAACTGGAGCAAACCGGACTGCTCGTGGTATAATGTCATGCTATCGTGAAGATCTGCATACCTCAAACCCAAAAGTCTCGGGTACCGCCCTCAGTATAGGCCATGGCCTCTGACGTAATTAATCATTCATTTTATCTTCGATACAAAGGAGTACCTCGTTAGAGCAACAATAATATACCAAACCTTACACAAATGTAACCTGCTTCCTTGCTACTCCATCCAATTGCGTAATCAATGAACCGCTTGTAACAGTCGCCCTCGCGAGGGGTGTACAGAATGCAGTCAGGTATGTAGGCGGAAATTGAAAGTTTTGCTTGAGCGGTAAGCATTTCTGCTTCCCGTTCGGAGACTCGCTCCTCGGCACAGAGGCACACTATGTTATCGAAATTTTCTTGTAATTCCCCTAAATTACTTTAAAAAAAATTGAGTTCAAAAGCTTTTGAGACGGACTGCACTTGGAGGGCTGGTGTAGCAAATATATTTCGACTTTTATCTGGTTGAAATTCTGCCGGATTACTAGTTACGTTGAGCTACTTTTGGCATTTCCTTCAGTCTCTCCATCTTAAAGCAAGCTGGGGCCGCNATTTCTGCTTCCCGTTCGGAGACTCGCTCCTCGGCACAGAGGCACATATGTTATAGAAATTTTCTTGTAATTTCCCTAAATTACTTTAAAAAAAATTGAGTTCAAAAGCTTTTGAGACGGACTGCACTTGGAGGGCTGGTGTAGCAAATATATTTTGACTTTTATCTGGTTGAAATTCTGCCGGATTACTAGTTACGTTGAGCTACTTTTGGCATTTCCTTCAGTCTCTCCATCTTAAAGCAAGCTGGGGCCGCTTTCTTTTAATATTATATAATCGGCACTAACTGGCCAGTAAAAAGCTAAAGCTCTGCCTGTAACAGACCTTGAAGGCCCATAGGGTTGTGAGATGTCAAGGCTGCTACATTTTCTAGACAATCGGCTCACACATGGCGGTGAGGTTGTCAGCCTTACGTGCCGGTCGCCTACAGGTATACCCCACAAGAAGATTCCTGGTACTAATTTCTGTTAGAGGCTGAGTCGACCCCGGAGTCATAGTGCGGCTGGAAGAATTAGGTAAATTGAAAAATTCCACCATATAGGGACTCGAACTCGCAACCTTCAGGCATGTAGGACAGTGCGTAAACCAACTCCGCTACCTCGTGCCCCCATAAATGTCTCTTAACAGTGGAGATTCTCCGGCTTCAAGCGCTCAAGTTCTTTCTTCACAATCTCCCGTACAGAAGTGCCTCTCGGCTGACTTTGTCTCTTATTTATAACATCTCAGCACGGAACTCTTAGAAACTCCCCGTTTCCAGTAGTAACTCCACTGTTGCGTGTGTATTCGTTGCCGTGGGAGCGTGTTTACTGAGCCGCTGTCGAGAAACGGCAGTCGTTTACAGAGTCACAGTTTTGCAACTGGTCTATACATCATATTATTCGAAGCCACTGATGTACGCTGCCACAACCCTCTAAACCTGCGCGGCCAGACTGATAGCGAAGTTTGGGAATCCCTGATGTGTGAGATAGCAAGTGTGTAACAATAATAAGCAAGACATGAACTCAATCTACAACTAAAACATAACTGTCTTCCTAATGGGCTGCTCGAGGTGTAGCAGCTACCACCAACTGAAGCGCCCACATAAATGAGGGGTTTGTGTTTTCATAAGATTCTGTTGGAAACCTGTTTGTTCTTACCCCCTTCTCGTTAAAGTATACATTTTTACAATGAAAGCAAAGGTAAGTACATTTTTAGTCGTGACTTAGTAACAACAACACCTGCGCATTAGAAAGAGGTTAACTTACATTTCTTCCTTTATCTGGTATACTTGCATGCTTCTTACTGATGGGGGAAATACGTGTATTACAGGTAATCCGGGCAATATGAAATGGGTAAGAAATACCACAGTATTTCCTCCTTTTGATGGTGCAGAGATGTTGAAGGCGTCCATTAGTTCCAAAGATACTGCGGAGAAGCAATTTTCTTTCGTTTCTATTTCGGTGAGTAATATTGAATATTCTGATAGTTTACTATTCCATAATGCCCATATTTTCGGGGAAAGAGGATAAATAGTGTAACTTTATCAATTGAATACACACAATACAGTAGCGATGCACGTATTCTTTATCTCAGCACTAGTTGGAAGTGAGTCGTCAGCTTCACGTCCCAGCCGCTTTATCCTAGAGCAAACCACCCACGGTATCTTTTTGATGGGAGATTTGGTGGGTCTTAGGGTAAGTCTGGACTTTATGTAGAGGAGAAAAATCTTGTCTCTACCGGGACTCGAACTGCGCCCACTTGATCGTCCAGCCCGTAACCAGTTGCTATACCGACTGAGCTATCACGGCCCTATAATAATGATATACATAATTTTAAACGATTTCATATTAGGCCGTTATTAACAATATTACTTATTATTTTCTTCATTTAATATTACCCTCACTGCATATCAGTTTCAAAGGATGAGTTTGAGAAGAACAAATGTTCATATCCCCTTCTAAATTAAACATATAAAAGAGTGTATAATCCCATACGAAGATACTATATATCTGTTCCTTTCCTGCCTTACATTTATGAAGATATTCAGAAAAACAGATGATATTCCGTAATACCCCACTTTTCAACAACCGAGAGTACGTGGCGGATAATCTCTTGATTCCATAAACATGTTGAAGGCGTCTGTGAGAACAGACATGCAGAGGGATGGAGACTATTATATTCAATAAAGAAATTAATAATTTGCCCTCCCGACAGAATATTATTACGGTGTTCAAATGAAGCAGGAAGAGATGGGATGGACGTTAAGCACGCACAGGAAAACGAGGAACTGATAAAAGAATTTAGTTGATAGTCATGAAAAGAGAATTATGCATAGGTAAGAAGATAATAATAATAATAATAATAATAATAATAAAACCATTGTAGAGACAGGCAGTGAAGTTATGAATTGGATCTAGCTGACTCAGGATATAGACAATTGGCGGAAACTTGTGAACAAGTAACTAACATCCGGTTTGCACAAAAGCGTAAAATGTCTTGATTATCTCATTATCAGATAATCTCCTTATCAAGAACTATGCTCAGAAATGAATCGGTAAATTTATTTATCATCAATATATTAAACACGGGATATGCGGTAGCGTAGCTGGTTAAGGCACTATACTACAAGCTTGATGGTCGCGGTTTCGAGTCCCGATGTGGCGGAATTTTTCAATTTACCTTATCCTTCCAGCCGCACTATGGTTCTGAGGTCGACTCAGCCTCTAACGGAAATGAATACCAGGAAATTTCCTGGGGCGTAAAGGACGGCCGAGGCGTGACAAACTCGCCGCCATCTATGAGCCGATTTTCTAAAGAAAATGTGGGAGCCTCGACGTCTCACAACCCTATGGGCCTCCATGGCCTGTTACAGGGATACTTTTACCTTTTATGTTAATCATACAGAAGGAGAAAACGGACTTTCAACTCTGCCACATCGTAAAGTATTACTCTTAAAATGAGGACTTCATTCATACATCACAGCATTTGGCGCTCTAATGTTGAGAGGAGTATTTCCACCGAACCCATAATTACATTAAATCCTGTCTTGCGTAAGTCAACATAATTTTGTTTCTGCTTACATGGATGTAATATTCATTATATCATAATATTGATTATATCCAGTATTATTTGAATACTTCCAAAATAAATAATTTCTTTGGGAAGCTACTGTATTAATATCCAGTTACGTAAACACAAAGATACTACACGAAATTTCGTTAAAATGCTATTTCACGAATTGTCTTTCCTGTTTTTGAAGTCTGCCAGTATCGAACTATATATGAGTTTACAAAGCACCTGTAGGAATTGACGTTCTCACAGCAATGATTACGAAAAGTACTATACAGCGCAGTCCGTTGAAAGTCAACCAACGTTTCGGAGTAATATATGACCTCCATTTTCAGGGTCGAATTAGCAAAGAAAGAAATCAAAATGAAAGCAGAAGGCAAGCAGAACGATGGAGGTGGTATGTTCCCCCGAAACGTCGGTTGACTTCCAACAGGCTACACGACGTTATATCCCAGGAGACAGAACTCTACAGAGCACATGTTCCTAAACGACTGAAGAGAGGCAGCCTTCTGAAAGAAATGGTAAAATTCATTTAAAATATTTCACATCCAGACATTTAGACATCACACGGCTCGGTCGAGTGATCATAACTCTCAATTCGTACTCGGGAAATCTGTGGTTCAAATCTCGGGTTTGGAACACCTGCATCCTGAAAGGGTTTCTTGGTTTTACCTACTATACTTCAATGAAAAAACGTGAAATTTTAAATAGGCCTACTTGTACATGACAATAACTTGTAGATTCTAAAAGGTTCTGACGATGGTGAACAATACCCAGAATTACTGGGTTTTTGGACTCAGTCTTCCTCCGGTATTCTAGAAACTAGAGAACACAACGTTTCGGAAACTGGATCTATTTCCGTCCTCAGGTGAGGGGGGAGACATCTACTCTGTTGTGTCCCTTAGAAAGAGCTAACCTCAATCACTGGACAACACCTGTCAGCTTCACTACAGTTGTTGCCAAGACTGTTGCCTAGCAATGGACTAGGAATTATTATGTATTTACCCTGTCGTTACCACGCAACGGACAATGATTAGGTACTTATGTCACAGTATATTAGTTATCACTCTCTTCCAGAGCAAATTGGCTACACATTATTACGTACTTATCCTGCCGTTACCACGCAACGGACAATGATCAGGCACTTATGTCACAGTATATTAGTTATTCTTCTGTCCCAGGCAGCATGTTACAGGGGAAATACAAGTACCAAGAGGGAGATCTCGCTGGCTTCGTAATGTGCAGGCAAGTATCATAAGGATTTACAGACATTGACTCTCAATGGGTCTCTGCGCTAATTGGGTTATAATGGCGGGTTCAGTCCACATGACGAGATGAACGGGGCAAATACAGAGCTTTAGTCGCTCGCTCGGGTTTGTACAGCGTGTGATCATTTAAATTGCTCCAGTAACCGTGCTAGGTTCCCTACGCCTTTGTATTGCATGGAACTGACAGAGCACTNAATGGAAATGTGACAGTTAATGATTTCAGTCTTGTACATTAATGCGTAAACAAATTTCCTTGTATGAGTTAATTTCATATACCAAACGTAGGTTTAAGATTTAATATTACGAAGGCAGTCAATAAATAGGACACAAATAGAAGTAAAACAGCTGTAATTTATGTAATAAGTTATCTATGTGTATCAGTAGGTAGCAGGGCAGCTTCATGACAGTCTTGGTAGCACACGCGCATGTGAATGTTCAGAAGCTGGTTTCGGTAGTCAAAATGGCGACGGTGCTTGAGGTGAGTACCACAAAAGAACAGTGTTCTGTTGTGTGTTTTGTGTGCAAAAGAACTAAATGCAATAACACTGAGAAATAAATGTTCCCTGTTTAGGTAGGGAAGTGTTTGTCGCGTAAATCGGTTCATAACTAGGTCGAGAAACGTGGCAAAAGTTTTACTGATGCCGAAGAGGCTGAAACGGAGGTGAGGAAGTGGCTGAGACATCAGTCAAAAAACTTCTATACTGTGGGTTTCGATGCACTGGTAAACCGATGGGAAACGTGTATAAATGTTGGTGGAGGATACGTCGAGAAATAATTTTCTTTCCCCCAGTTTCGAATATGACATGTTTTACGTGACCTATTTACTGACTCTTCCTCGTACAAGAATTTCGTAATATGTTAAATCGCCAAAAAGAAATAAAAAGAACTTTTACCCCTATTTTCCTTAAAAGTCTTCAATTCACAGATCAAAGAATATGCCGCCTGGTTGTAATGTTTTCCTGGCAACGAATTTCCAAATCAGCATTTGGCATTTGGCTTTTGACTTCAGGCAGTCTTGCTGTCAGTCACGACAGCAGGGATATAGCGAAACACATTCAACGAAGCTCAGGCCAATAAAATTAGCAAGTAATAAAAAATAATTTACCTTTCAAATTCGATTTCCTCTCCATTATCTCATGCCTGGTCTCCATATATTTAGGAAAAAAATTAATACAAAAGAAGAAATTAAAATTATTGGTTGATCGGAGGCGAAATCATTTTCTGGTGACCAAAATATATGTCCAGCTGTCACATTTTCAGACGTTTCCTTTCTCTTGTTCAATCTACACAAAATTATATTGGAATAACAAATGGGTTTATTTTGAAGCTAATGTAAAGCGCAGAAACACACGAGAAAAATATGTACGTCAGTAATTGTTAAGCAGCATCAGTTCACACTCGCTGAGTGAACATACTTCGCAGATACATCAAAATCCTTACAACTTTTATACAAATAAAAACATTAAATTGAAAAAATCGCGATGTTCCGAAACTGCATTTTGAAAATGTAAAACAAAAGTACGAAAAACTACCGCAACAACAATTTTATAGCTACAGAAGCATACACTGATTAGGATATCAACACACGTACGAGCATGATCTCTCCCGTTATTACATTTTGTGAACTACAGGTAAATTTATTAGAAAAGCACTGAAATTGAATATTTAATAATAATTATAATTATTAAATTAAATTAAACTATAATTTAATATCTAATATGTTACGACATACATTTGAGAAACAATAATTTATACTATTCGTTGGCTTAACAGTACAATAATTTATTAATGCTGAGCAATGTTTGTGGTTGTATTTCTAATTGCAATGTAACCGATATTGTAAACCATCCCGTATTACACACATGAGCGTGTACTCAATACCATTTTTTTTCCTTGGCACTACAGCCCCAGTGGGCCTAGGCCTACCTCCATGAACTACGTTCACTTCGGTTTTTCTAGATCTTACACATACGGTAGGACTCCTTGGGCGGGTGATCAGCTCGTCGCAAGGCCTCTATCTGTAGACAAACACAGAAAAACGCACACAAATCCATGCCCTGAGTGGGATTCGAACCCACGATCTCGGCTTCCGAGCGAGTGAAGACAGTGCATGCCTTAGACCGCTCGGCTACCGTGACCGGCACTGAATACCATTAGGGGACGTAATTTTTTCTTCGCCAATGCACAAGATGTGACTGAAACATTCTTCTGTCCGCTTGGGTTCTGGACATTTCATCAGGACACAGAATCACATGTGGTCTGTAGCAGTTTTGTTTGTGGGATGTGGAGGCTCGAAGAGACACAACCGCCATGATTATTACAGACGATCAGGGAAGCAGAGCGTGCCTGATGAATACCGGCGAAAACTCCCTTCGTAGCGGACTAGCCTGAGCTTGTGACGGCTGTGCCATTGTTGTCCCTGAAGGGGACCGTTTGTCGGAAGACGGGGGCGCCTGCTGGATGCCGGACGAAGCTCTCGTCGCAGCGGGCTAACCAGCGATACTGTCGGAGTTCTTCCTTGCAGCCGGCGGGATGCCGAGCGAAGCTCTCGCAGTAGCGGGCTAGCCGGTGCTAGTGGCGACGAGGTCGGCAGGCCGCCGAAGTTCCTGCCGCGGCTGGCTAGCCACATGAGAGCTGGCGATCACTGGTGGAGTCGGCTGCGGCGCTGCTACTAGTAGACTCGCCGTTGCGGTGTTCTCTTGATGCTAGCTCAAAGTCACATTGCGACTGAGGGTCATTATGTCTGTCTTGGTGTCGAGCCCCACCCGATGTTTCTTGATGCTAGCTTGCCGGAGGTCCGTATTTCTATAAGTTTGTCGCTAGGAGGGGCGCGGACCTATGGGCGTTGGAGTTGCCGTGGTGAACGCTGATTTGGTACCGCTTTCTTAACTGTGGGAGGCGCCCACATGTTAATAAACACTATCAGCGTGAACGGTACAAGGCAATTCAAGCGTTACATGCGGGGTTGCTTTAGGATAATGGTTGGCTCTAGGTAACGTATTGTCCTAAGGTGCGTGATATATTCACATTCTTAATCCTTTAAAGGCTTAATTTCTTCTGAATGATATATAAAAATTCGGTTCCTACCTCACAGGAAACACATTACATCTCCGCTACACAAAGCAACCGGTTAATGCTGTATAGAGAAACAGTCGCTGTTTATTGTGAGAACCATTTGGAACACACAACTACACTCTGTGGGCAACATGCAGAGTTTCAGTATGTTAAAGGAGGTGGTTCATATATGGACCACTGGGCTTTAAAGAAAGTATCTTAAAACTTTATATAAAAATATGTATTTATATCAAACAAAAATGCGGGAGAAGAGGGATGGATATAGGGTATTGGTGAGAAAGCCAGAAGGAAAGAGACCACTAGGAAGACCAAGCCGTAGGTGGGTGGACAATATTAAACGGATCTTAGAGAGATGGGATGGGGTTGTATGGACTGGCTCAATGTGACTCGTGATAGGAACCAGTGGAAGGCTCTGTGAACATGGCAATGAACATTCAAATAACCATAAAATTTTGGAAAGTTCTTGAATAGCTGCACAATTGGCGGTTTCTCAAAAAGGGCTCAGCTCCAAGAAATTAGTTAGTCAGTCAGGTAGTTATATCAAAAATGAAAAGTACAGTAAAGGATTACAAACCCATCACCTTAAAAATATCTTATTCAAATACATTTTTGCAAACATAAGTAGCCTACTCAACATTGCATAAATTAAAACCAGAAATATGAATGAAAAATGTTCCAACGTAACACAGAATACAAATTTTCAAATATGTTTTTTGAGGCAGACATATTTGGAAACAGTTTGGGAAAGTTGGTTTAATTTGCTTTTAAAATAAAAGTATAATAATGCTATATTGCAACATCCTGTTGCACTTTTCACATATTGTCAATTAATTCAAACACGCATGCGCATGGAGTGAACTTATGTATTAACAACCTAAACAACAACAACAAAAATAGAGAATAGTTTCCTCGTCTAATAATTTTAACACCTGATGACGACCACATTGGTCGAAACATCTAGTTATAAATTCTTAAAGTGAATATCTTTCAATAAATTTATAGAACACAGAGTTGCACGAGACTGTAAAATACTAGTTAACATAAAAGTAGAAATTACTCTCATAGGAAACCTCCACTACCAAGAGAAGCTCTTCACACCAGAATGTAAATTTCGTCTAACAAATCTGAGAGTTCTGTAAACAAAATGCAATCTCCTGAGCTGCAAATCAAGAGAATGTGCGCACTGCCTTCAGAAGGATCACGCATAAAGCCAGCTAAGTCTGTACAGTGTCATGCATAAGAAATTAAACACGGCAACGATAAGTACCGCCAATGAGATGCAAAATGAGACTAAGTTATATCCACACTACACAACCGATAAGAAGCATAACGCCACTAAATATGTTCAAACAGTGATTTCAAGTGCTCCTTATAAACAGTTTCCTTCTTCGGTAGTCTATTAAAAAGATACATTATATCCGTGATTTAATTATTGACGTAAATATCACAGATAGATCCCCTGTCTTACACGCGTTTCCAAATTTATCATGTGCAATTAACTTATTCTCGAAGCTATACAGAGTGTCACAGGAGGATAGATCAATATTCTGGGAGGTCATAGTATCGGTCATTCTAAGCAAAAGAAAAAAAATATATATATACATGGGTCCTATTCCGAATTGTTTCCGAGATAGAGCTATCTCACAGTACAGACGAACAACAGGCCATGTCCTCACACAAGTTGAAAAGTGCACTGATGTTGAGGGTGGAATTCTAGAAAGCGTATTATACTAGGTCAACTCTACTAACTTTGTTACTTGAACAATAAATATCGGTATTAGAAACAGTAGGTAATACCTCTTTCGTATCAACAATTTTTGGAACTGTACAGTGAAAGAGCTGTATCTCGGAAACCGTTCGGAATAGGACACATGTACATGTATACAATTTTGCTAAGAATGACCAATACTATGAAGTCCCAGAATACTGACCTTTCGCCTGGGACACTCTGTACTTTTTTTCCCACTTTGGCACTACAGCCCCAGTGGGCCTAGGCCTACCTCCATGAACTCCGTTCACTTCGGTTTTTCTCGATCTTACACATACGGTAGGACTCTTTGGACGAGTGATCAGCTCGTCGCAAGGCCTCTACCTGTATACAAACACAGAAAAACGCACACAAACATCCATGCCCTGAGTGGGATTCAAACCAACGGTCCCGGCTTCCTAGCGAGCGAAGACAGTGCATGCCTTAGACCGCTCGGTTACCGGGACCGGCGGGACACTCTGTATATAGTAGAGTATAAATTATGCAGCTTAACATGCGTCGTTAATAAACTGAGAAACACATAAAATAATTGTCCCTTTATGCGCAATGTGACATATTTCGTTAAACAAAGAAACAAACAGTCATCTTCCTATACGACACTAAGCAACTTACGGAGTTGAAATAGCAACGTTAAATAAACTAAGACATATCAGTATTTTAAAAGTACAAAATAGCGTATGTTACAACTTGGTTGGCCAAAAAGAAATTCAATCCAGAAATCCCAGTTCAGCATAAAAAATCGAAACATAATTAGTACCATCACAAAGATAATAAATTAAAAAAAAAAGTGGCTACTTCTTGCTACAGAAGCGGAAACCAATCTCCTAGGGAATGCAATAAGGGTGTTGTTTCAGATAAGAGACGCGGATAAAGGATACAGGAATTAGGCCCAAGTGACGGGGACAAATTAGGATGTGTCCAAGGACCAGATGACTTGCAGCTGTGCCGATCCAACACAGACTGGCCCGAAAACAAGTTGTTTCTTGATTCAGACTGTGTTCAGATATGCAGATACAAGGCGATAACTGGAATACCGGACGAAGGATAAGTCCGGATAACTAGTATTCCCAACTGCTCCACACCATAGCCAGAATATTCAGGATCTATTCGACCTCATCTCTTTCACTTTCTGTCAGTAATCATTGTTAAATGCAACATAATGTGGTATGACGCACGAAAGCCGGAATAGCGGAGCCAGAGTAGACGTTCATTGCTAGGCAACGACTCGTTAAAGAGGTTCCCGCGAAAATGAACACGAACACAACAATAGAAGACCTGCCGTTTCTATGCAAAACTGAGGTAAACAAACCTCTATAATAATAGAGGAATTGTTAGGATCGGTGTTTTCTGTTGGGGCCGCCCCGAGGCTATATAACGAGAATTGAGGGAGTGTTTGGAGCCGGCAGTAAAAGGTGATTGAGAAGACATGGCAACGAGACAGTTGGCAGTCCCGGAGTTGGCAGTTGGCAGATGAGGGAGGAACCGAGAGAGTTCAGTCGAGAGTTGAAAGACCGGCAATGAAGAGAGAATATTATGTATGCTGTAGTTAAGTGAAATTATGAGTGTGATTCAGCTAGACTGTTATAATTCCTGTGTTAAAATCCGTTACCAGGAAACGACTAGTGGAGGTCGTAACAGACTGAGGACACAAGTACGTGCGTAACGGTGTGTAGATCAGAGATAGCGCTGAAGTCACCTGTAGTCCCGAGTGGTGTATATAAATGATCAATAAATCCAATTCATCCCATCCATGCCCCGTCTAATAATCACGCACCCCTGCACTTGACAATATACTTATCTCATGTATAATAAAAATTCAGTCATAAATGTAACACTTTATTGTAGTTCTTGTCCCCCTTCTTTCACGCTACATGTTTCGACCGTAATTCGCCATCATCAGGTGCATTTCACTTCACGTAGCTTTCACACTGCACTCAATGTTAACATTTAAACTCCAGATTTCCAATTGTTCATTGCCCTGTTGTCAATCGGCACCCGATATTACAGAACTCCCCATGCCGATTTTGTCAATTGTGTTTAAAATCTTATGTGACGTTATTACTGCTTAAATTCCACATAAAATCTTAATTAGAATATCATAAATAAATCATGAATAATTCAATAATATATGAAGTGACGGGGAGACCTTATGATTAAAGACAATTTTCCGCATTGCGTTTGTGAATAAGAAAAATAAGTAAATCAATAATTGCAGGGACTATTATCCCTTATGCAAGATAAGCACGCACGAAGGATTAACTTTAAAACGCAGAGGGCAGGCAAGCAAGCACACACGATATCGCATTGGACAGAACACACATACCTTGTACGAAGAGGAAAATAATTCCAGCCTCTTTGCTGTTAAGAAAAACCTTTATTTTATCCTGTCTATATGTTACCGTGTAGATCTGACAGTAAGACAACTGTCAGAGGTGTCAGGCAATAAATATGTCCACGGGTTCCCCTGGGCTCGGAACCAAAAATGACTGCGCTGGGGAGGTAAAAATAAAAAGTAAAACTATACTTGTACCATACCGTGGAGGCCCATAGGGTTGTGAGACGTCGAGGCTCCCATAATTTTTTAGATAATCGGCTCACAGATGGCGGTAAGGTTGTCAGCCTTACGCGCTGGCCGCCTTTACCCCCCAGGAAATTCCTGATACTCATTTCTGTCAGAGGCTGAGTCGACTCCAGAGCCATAGGGAGGCTCGAAGGATTAGGTCAATTAAAAAATCCAATTACCTAATAGGGACTCGAACCCGCGACCTTCCGGCTTGTAGCATAGTGCCTCAACCAACTACATGCTGGCGAGTACCCTCACAAATTTACTTACCTTATAAGTAAAACCACGCGCAATGGAATCCATGGATAAAATAGACGTTGGAGAAAGCTCACTAATTTAAAGATTTAAACACACCACTTCATAAACACAATAGACGCAGACTTTGTATAGTACGAATACCAAAGAACGTTTAAATCATGAAGTACAAACTATTTTGCGAAGACAGCTGCAAATTTGCTTGCAAATAATTTCAGTAATATCTGTCTCTATAAACTCCTTTTATTTGCAAAAAAAAAACGACTCATGTACTGTACGTGAAGATATAAAATCTCAACCAACGCTTCGTATAATTTCTAAGTTGGTTAAATAACTCGTTTCTATCGAGACTGATTCTCTCTCCATGTTGACCTACCGTAGTTACTGCGCCATTTGGCTGAAACAAATGAATTACCACGCCCGCCTCTGTGAGTGCGCTCACTATGGCTTCCAAGAGAGGTTGATCAAGGAACTACGAACGTGAAGAAGGCAGGACGATTTCTTGCCTATATATTTACCGGAGGAATGCATATAGGATTTCAGTGGGAAGGCCAGAAGGAAAGAAGTCACTAGGAAGACCTAAACGTTGGTGGAAGTGTAATATTAAAATAGATCTTAGAGAGTTAGGATGGGAAGGTATGGACTGGATTGATCTGGCTGAAGACAGGGGCTAGTAGAGAGCTCTTGTGATCATGGTAATGAACCCTCGGGTTCCATAAGTTCCATAAGAATTTCCTGAGAAGCATGGTGACTGGGGGCTTCTCAAGAAGGGCTGGGCTCCATGTAATTAGTTATATATTTATCGTGGAGAATACTTCATTATATTAAAAGGTAAATAATGATACAAAACGCAGTTCGTGTTAAAAAGGGGCATATAAAAGTCGCCAGATGATGTGCCATGGCTCAGGCGGTTAGTCGCCGGCTTCCAACTGCGGCGGCCCGAGTTCAATCACAGATGAAGTCACGTATGATTTATGGTGGCCAAGTGGCTCTGGGGCAGGTTTTCTCAGAGTACTTCAGTTTCCCCTGCCGATCTTAATTCCACCAATTGCTCCACAATCACCACCCTCTATCACCCGGGGCTGGTCAACAGGCCAGTGGCCGCAGTACCAAGTGGACTCAGTCTCACCCCACTAAGAATAATTGTAATAAAAAATAAAGAAATCACCATATAATTTTAATTCTTGGAATTAATGGGGTTTTGGACTTTGTCCATTGTCCAGTATTCTTAAGAATAGAACGTTTCGGAAACCGGATCTGTTTCCGTCCTCAGGTGATGGGGGAGACACCTACTCTGTTGGGTCCGCTAATCTCAATCATTGAACCGGACGACGGACAATGTGCAGAACCACGTAATCGCGAGTGTTAGTGCACCATCGCCAGAGCCCTTTTGAAACAAATCTTCATGCCGCTGAATGAAATCATCGCTTGCTTCCTCTGGCAGCAGAACCCGTAAGTCCTCTGGTTACTGCTCCTTGATACTTTCACACAGAACAGAGTAAATATCTCTAGGCACAAGAACGCGCAACATAATCATAGGGAAATCAATTTCTTAACACCTCTCGGTGTTACAGTGCGTATCCTCCAACGGATGTGGCATTCTTCGGCACCGCATTAAACTGGGTCGCCACAGTGCGACCGGAACTGAATGAACGCAGGTCAGGAGACGGGAGTGGACAGAGATCAAGTCCCTTGGTAATGCGACCCATGGCGCCAACTCTTGCTCAGAGGTAACGCCCTAGACCCCTATTCGGGACGCCATTTCTTAAAATCTTGGTTGCATACCAGCTCTTTGACTCACTTTTGCGTGGTATTCCTCAGTTCCTCCAGGAAAATACCTGGATCGTATCTCGAGTACCATACGGTCGCTTCCTTTCAAATGATCTGCAATTCGTTATTTATTTATCATTCCACCATTCGAGAAGTAAGTAAACCATATATAAATAAATATAAGTAAACAAATAAATAGTAAATAAATAAATGAATGAATAAACAAATATAAGTAAATAAATACCGTATTTGCGCATGTATAGGCCGCACATTTTTTGCAAAAATTCAAGAGGAAAACTGGGGTGCGGCTTATATTCGAAATATTCGAAATCACACTTCATTTAAAAAAATTATATTCATAATTAGTAATACAGGGTGTTCTACTCCTGAAATAATATTCCAAGAAAATTATTTTTTTCTATAATTTCTGTCTGAAAATTGTGCTGCGGCCTATACATGCGTAAATACGGTAGTAAATGAATGAATGAATAAATAAATAAATAAATAAATAAATAAACGAAGAAATAAGTAAATATAAGTAAATAAATAGTAAATAAAAATAAGCTATCGTAATGGGAAGGCTGAACAAACCCAAGTAACAATGTGCGAAAGAGAAGGAATGAAAGAAAAGAAGGCAGAAGGGACACATATATGAAAGAAACAAAACTAAGACGCCTCAAGAAATTTACTCCAGCACAAAGTGTTTTAGTAAAAACCCGTTTTGAAAGATACGGTCTTGAATATTGGCCCGCCTTTTATCAAATATGACAAGCCTTACGACCATCTGTTTTTTCCTTATTCCTAGAAATAAGTTTAAATTTTTTGTTATGAGACAAACGATAATATTTTCTCTAACACCCTATGAAGAAACTGTACACCACTGCAAGACGGGCAATAGACCCCGCATTACAACTCTAGTCGACCCGAGAAGGTATAATATGGCGAAACTAATGAACTAAGGTGGAAGGGTACAGCGGAGGAGAAGAAGAAGAACAAAAAATTCCAGATAGCAAACGCCTACACTTCGCCACTTAATTTAGTTCCAAGTCAATCATCAGGAGCAACTCCGGAGTGAGCAAAAGGAAAACAGCCTTGACCAAACGGACGACAAACACAAGACTTTCCAACAAATATACGTGTATCTGTAGATATATATAAATTCCTTCTAGGGCATTGATCGACTCAATTTCACGGCTTTCATCAGTATTTCTAGGGAAATATCTGATTCGTTCCTTACAAGGTCAATGAAATTTCTGTCACACTTTTTTTTCTCATATCATTGAACATTAAATGACTTACCTATCGATAAAATGTCGTTAAATCATATGAACATACCAACAAAATGCAGATCACATGTGATGATGACCTGCACGTTTGTATCCGTGTTGCAGGGCCTTTGTAGACAAAGCGAAGCATCTTAAATGTATTAAAACATAGATTCATGACCATGTTAACAGAACCCGGTCATTCGACCTTATCACTAGCCAGTTCTATCCCCTCGACGCATTGACAATCGATACCTGAAAGACCTCTCTTAATATTATCCTTTCATCTGCTTTTACTTTGACCTTATCACTAGTCAGTTCGATCCCCTCGACGCATTCATAACCTACACCTGAAAGACCTCTTTTAATATTATCCTTTCATCTGCTTTTAATTTGACCTTATCACTAGCCAGTTTGATCCCCTCGACGCATTCATAATCTATACGTGAAAGATCTATTTTAATATTATCCTTTCATCTCCTTTAAAACTCTGAAATGGACTCTTACCTTGCGATTTCCTTTTCAAATTTCTATATATGAAATTCTGATTTCTCCCACATGGTTTGAATACGTCACGACCCCACACTTCTCCTCCATTTCTTCACTGATAAGTGTATGTGAAAAGTTCAAATTGTGGCAGAGTATATTAAATAAGTGTTACACCCTCTGTTACTTAATCTCCGTAAGTCAAATATTGTGCTCAGTGCTTGCTCTCAGCACACCCAAGCTTACGTTGTTTCCAGGCAATTTTATATTTATTTAAGTATTCAGTGAGCCGAACACAGCGACCTCGCCTTCTAAGCCATGAACTCTCTTCGCCCGCTTGAACGCTGGGATCGCGGGTTCGCAACCCGCTCAAGGCATGGATGTCTTTGTGCGTTTATTCTGTGTTTGTGTTGTCCTGTCTGTAGGTAGCGGCCTTGCGTCGGGCTGATCCCCAATCCGATGAGTTCTACTGACTCTTTATAGGATCCATAGGGAACAGGCCAGACGCCCTCACCGTCAATGTACAAGAAGAAATACTTACTTACTTACTCATGGAGCTGAGCCCTTCTGGAGGAGCCGCCAATTCTGCAGCTACTCAAGAATATCCCAGAATTTTATGGAACCCGAAGGTTCGTCACCGTGTTCACAAGAGCCCTCCACTGATCCCTATCCTGAGCCAGATCTATTCAATCCATACCATCACATCCTATCTATCTAAGATCCATTCTAATATTGTCGCGCCACTTACGCCTTGGTCTTCCCTGTGGTCTCTTTCCTTCTGGCTTTCCCACCAATATCCCATATGCATTCCTCGTCTCCCCCATTCGTGCTACATGACCTGCCCACCTCATCCTCCTTGACTTGATCATTCTAATTATACTTGGAGAAGAGTACAAGTTTACCTGAGGTCGGAGATAGAACCAGTCTCAAATAAAAAGTTCTGCAACGGATAATGCACGGACAAATCTGATGATTGTATAAATACTCACAGCAGGTTCTCCGAACTAATTCAAACGCAACATTTCGATGCGGGATCGTACTGCTTGGAGACCGTCATGCGAGGTCCATAATCTGTAAGAAGATAAATATATGAATGCATCTCCTCTTCTTTTATATATTCATAATTTACTGATCCAAAAGGCTTCAATGGAGACACTGTCTGACATTCCGTGTGCGGCTTTTGGTTCAATCCGATCAATACATACATCTCGAGGTCCCTAGCATTCACTTATCGACTTGAATTCGCGTATAATAGGATAGCCTTCCTCCTTACCCCAGTCAGTTCACTTTCTTCAGACTCTACCAGTGGCCGTTCCGAAACATCTGTCAGCACACAAAAGTACCGAAATCCTTAACTACTGACCACACGTCACAATAAAAGCCGCAGGCCATTTCCAATACAAGATGGATATGCTATCATTATATAAAACGGAAGGCAATTTCGTCCCAATCTCTTGGATTTATATATCAGATGAAGATAAGAACTAAATAAACTCGCTCAACTGCAGACAGATACTTAGGCAACTGATCCTCAAAACAGTTTAATAAGTCAGATGCCAAGATGAAATATCCTATCAATAATTATCATCAGTGTGCTCTATCTCTTGAGCGGGACACAAACATATCAAGCCAGACATTCTGGTCGCTAGGCAGACTGGCTGGAGTTGGGCAACCGGTGATCCATCCCAGCAGGGACACGACTGTCTTTGGAAGAGCTGAGATAGCTCAGTCGGTATAGAGACTAGGTTACCTACCGAACGGCCATGGTTTGATTCCCGTCAAGAAAAATCTATTTTTTACTACTTCACAGTGTCCAGATCGTCCCTGGGGCCCATCCAGTCTCCTATCCAATAGGAACCGAGGGTTCTATCCCCAGGCTTGAAGCTGACCACTGACCTCCATTTTGTGCCGAGGTCAAGAACTGTGTCGCTATACCTCCACTCCTCAATGCCTTCATGGCGTGGTGATTAATTAATTAAGTACGGGGACAACTTTTTTTTTCCCTTCCCACTACAGACCCAGTGGGCCTAGGCCTACCTCCATGAACTCCGTTCACTTCGGTTTTTCTAGATCTTACACATTCGGTACGACTCCTTGGGCGGGTGATCAGCTCGTCGCAAGGCCTCTACCTGTACACAAACACAGACAAACGCACACACACACACACAAACTAAACATCCAAGCCCTTAGTGGGATTCGAACCCACGATCCCGGTTTCCAAGCGAGCGAAGACAGTACATGCCTTAGACCGCTAGGGACAACTTAACCTTCTATAATACCTTTTTTATGACTGGGTCTAGAGTCTACCTAGCTTTCTAACAAAAAGTACCACAGAGTCTGCCTCAAGAGAAAAAATGACAGAAGTGTGTGTAATTGACCACTCAGTTCATTTAGTTCTGAGGTTCAGAATTCTTTACCTCCACCCACCCCTCCCCACCCCAATACGTCTACATGGCATGGTGTTTCAATACACTGATGGAACTCTGGAACACTATCTGTATTCGAAATAGCTTAATATTGAAACCGATTTGGACGTATGCAGTTCAACTGTGGGGGTGTGCTAAGCCTTCGAACACCAAAATAATTCAAAGACTCCAATCAAATGTACTGCGCTCCATAACCAACGCCCCACGGTATGTCTCGAACTGCACATTACACAATGATCTTCAAATCCCGTTCGTCACAGAAGAAATCAAAAGATATTCTACCATATACCACAACCGACTAATGGGACGCGAAAACAGTTGCGTAACTGAACTAAGCAACCCATTAAACATCAGAAGAAGACTAAAATGAGAATGGCCCTCAGACTTAAAAGAACACAGTGTTGAAGATGGGTAGCCGTACTCAACAACATAATGCATAGCATGCTACATAAGAGAATCATCACTGGATGCTCACTCCGCAAGTGATTTCATTCAACATACTTACTTATTGCTCCCTTGTAGAGTAGATTGTAAATTGCAAGACACAAAAAAATAGCTTAAGAAAGGAAAGAATATTAGAAATGAAAGTTGTTTAGTTTAGGGTTAATGTGCGACGCTGTATCAACTGCTGACATCATGTCCAGCTGAATGAGACACGGAAGGATCAATACAGTGTGTTCTGTTGTAAGGTACAGAGGTGGCGTCATCTGGGTAGCCGGAAATCAAAATGGGTACCTCCCGAACTGGAGTCCCAGACTTGTCAGAGGGCTGTCAAGCAGATGCTTCATCAGAATGATATGCTTCCAAATATTACCCTGATGTAACAGCATGTAACCATCAATTACCCGGACCAAAGGTAGTTATTGGATTGAAATTAAAAGCACGGTAATTAGAGGTAACTGGGCCCGACTCTGCGTTGCAAAACATGGTCAGTGTCTGGTGACAGGTGTGGACAAGAATCTTAGACCCCACATGTAGATTTCTGGCTCGCAGGCTGAAATTCTTTTAAGAAATTTTCGGTTTAGTTAGGGGCACGCAATAGAGTAGTTGGGTGAATCACTATGCTAGAAGCCGGAAGGTAGCGGATTCGATTCCACATGAGGCCATCAGATTTTTTATTTGACCTAATCCTTTCAGACATACTATGGTCTTGGAGTCGATTCAGGCCCTAACAGAAATGAGTGCCAGGAATTTATTTGGGTGAAAAAGGCGGCTGGCCTGTGTGTAAGGCTGACAACCTCACCGCCATCTGTGAGTCAATTATCTAGAAAATGTGGGAGCCTCAAAGTCTCACAACCGTATGGACATCCGTTGCCTGTTACATGACAGCCTCAAATCTCACTCAATCACATTACTAATCACATTTACGCTGATTCTATGGCAGTTTACGCTTTATAATACAGTTCTAATGAGTAACGATGAAGCGAGACATAAATGTCATACAAAAGTAATATATACTTACTTACTTACTTACTTACTTACTTATGGAGCTAAGCCCTTCTTGAGGAGAAGCCAAATCTGCAGCTACTCAAGAATTTCCCAGCATTTTATGGAATCCGAAGGTTCATTACCGTGTTCACAACAGCCCTCCACTGGTCCCTATCCTGAGCCAGATCAATCCAATTCATACCATCCCATCCTATCTCTCTAAGATCCATTTTAATATTGTCCACCCACCTAAGCCTTGGTCTACCCAGTGGTCTCCTTCCTTCTGGCTTTCCCACCAATATACTATACGCATTCCTCTTCTCCCCAGTCGTGCTACATGCCCTGCCTACCTCATACTCGTTGGCTTTATCATTCTAATTATAATATATATATATAATATAATGTATATAATTATATACATGCAAAAATTTGATTCGAAACTTCCTGGAATAAATCACTCGGGAGACCCAAACTTATGTTGGAGAATAGTGCTTGAAAAGAAGAAGTTTTGGTGTATAGATTTTGAAGGTGTGAAGAGGCTTCAACTATCTCGGGTTCTAGAGAGGATAGAAGTATCTGCATTCGCTCAAGGATCCAGCTTCTTTGGGTTCGGAGCTTACACTTTATCCTCTTCCAAAGTGCTTTAGAACATCTCCTCGGAAACTCCTACTATTTATCTTTCTTATGACTCTTGTTATTGTGCTTTCTCATGATCTGTTACTCAGTCAAGTAAGTCGCCTTGTGACGTGGTACTAGTCAAAAGTGGCCCCCTGAAGTCCCCCTGAGGAGCGCAGCAGGAGGGGAAGGAGCACACCCGCCTGCGGAGCTCGTCATTCGATCACAGCCCGACAGGTGGCAGCATCACTGATCCCTCTACTTCGATTAGCTCTTATTTTACGACGCTATATCTGATGCTAAGATTACGGAATTAGGAACTGAATATGACGCCGATTTTTAAACTTATTTCGCGCAAAACCAAACAGAATACCAGTGGGTCCCGAGGAATAAAGTCATGACGCAGTTCATTATGATGGATAAAATGTAAAGCTATCCCTGTGACATGCCGTGGAGGCCCATAGGGTTGTGAGATGTTGAGGTTCCCACATTTTCAGACAATCGGCTCATAGATGGCGACAAGGTTGTCAGCCTCACGCACCTATCGGCTGCTCTTTACCCACAGGTAGATTCGTGGTACACATTTGTGTTAGGGACTGAGTCGACCCCAGGGCCATAGTGCGGCTCGAAGCAAATTAAGCAAAGGAAAAACTTTACCTTTCACCGGAGTCAGTACACTCTCTGTAGTGTTCTGCTAGTCTTGCCTTTACTATTTATCCCGCCCATGATACTTCTGGCCACCTCATTTTTTTATTGCTAGTTGGGTGGGACTAAGTCCCTTGTACTGCGGCCACTTCTGGCCTGTTGTACCAGCTCCAGATCATAGGTGAGGGTGATTGTGGAGCAACTGGTGGAATGAAGATGGGCAGGGGAAACCGAAGTACTCGGAGCAAACACACCACAAATCCCACTTGACCAGACCCGGGATCGAACCCGGGCCGCCGCTGTGGGAATCCAGCGACTAATCGCTTGAGCTATGGAGCGGCCTAAAGAGACATGTAGGCTTAAGTTTACGTAAAGAGAACAGGAGATGTAAAGCAAACAAATCTAATCAACTAATTAAACGCCTGAACCAAACAGTACTAAGTAAGTAAAACAGTCCCATTCATTCATAAAATTCTTCTTCACATTTCATAGTTTAGCCACTGTTTTGTATTCCGATCGGCGGTGACGGTAGCCGAGCGGTCTAAGATATGTGCTGTCTTCGCTCGCTCAGAAGCCGGGATCGTGGCTTCGAATCCCACACAAGGCAATGGATGTTTGGTGTATGTGTTCATTCTGTGTTTGTGTTGTCTTGTAATTAGGTAGAGGCCTTGCGACGGGCTAATCGCCTTCTGTAAAATGATCACAAAACTGAGAAATCAGCCCTCTGCTCCACAGTGGGAGCAAGAGGGGAGAAAGAAAATCGTCTTCCGATTAAGAATTGAGACTAGAATCGTGAGCCGCATGGTATCTAATAAAAATCCTTCGGCAATGAGTTAGTCTATCATTTAAAAAGGTAAAATTTGTCCCTGTGCTTAGGTACTTAATCACTACGCCAAGAATACATCTGGAGGAGTGGATGTACAGATCTACGTTTTCTTGACCTAGGCACTAGCTGGAGGTGAGTGGTCAGCTTCACGCCCCGAACCCTTTGTCGCCGGGGAAAGCGCCCCTGGTACCCGCTGGATAGGAGGTTTGGTGAGCCCCAGAGCCGGTCTGGACTACGCGGAGAAAAGAAAATTCTTGACCCTATTGGGACTCGAACTCCAGACCGTCCAGCCCATAGCCAGTCACTACACCGACTACGCTATCCCAGCTTCTGCAGTCCCTCATATGGCAATCATGAAGGAGGGAACCCTTGACACATATCTGTAACCGGTGATTACCTGAACCTCGCGGCCTCCGTAGTCTAGGGGTAACGTTCCCACCTCATGACTCAAGGTACGCGGGTTCAAACCCAGCGGAGGTCGTGGAATTTTTAAGGGCCGTGTCGTAGATTGACGGCACGTAAAAGATCCTCATGTCTCTAGGAGACCTCTAAGCAAAATTAGGCAAAAGTTTCCCGCCCAAGTAGTTTCCAATGCCTCTGGTAGATGGGGAAGTTATCGGGTACCACTGCCAGAAGAGGGCCGACCTCGCTGGCAGAAAGGGGAGATAGCGGGCACCAGTATCGGTAGGGTATGGCGACAGTAGAAATTAAAGGGGGACGTACAATAGACTACTAGTCGCAGTGCATGGGGAAACCCACCCCCTCTAATACTGAATAACTGAACTGAACCTCACACTGTAGTCTCCAACACCATGCCCTTCTTAAGACGTTGGTATACTAACTGAAATGAGGACAGCCATGCTGACACCAGCATGTATCACTGGGACTCAGCAAAGGACGTCACTCAACTTCACTTGACGAGATTTGACTCATGTTTTGTGACAGAGGTATACAGGAATTCTACACGAAACAACAAGTCTGCATTTGTGAGTAAGTCTGTGAGTCACATTCGTTTCGAGTGTACTGGACTCGATTTGGTTAGCGTGCTAAAAGCGTCAGGTCTCGCGACTTCAGACTGATGGATTAAGACTGCGGACACACTAACCAGATCGAGTCTAATCGAATCGAATGGAACCTGACTCACGAAGATGCTACAGAGGTAGACCCTGAGCCTAACCTGGCTCGACGTGAGGCTTAGGTACAGGGATCACGCTTGCTTTAGGATCCAGATCAGTAATAAGATAGGTTTCGGGAGGTGGCGATTTTCTGAACATGTATGTACATGCATGGAAATTACGCGAAAATGGGACCCAACTCTATGTGTTTCATTATTCTCTATTCCTATTCTTTTTCCTTTCTTATCATTTTTTCCTTTAATTATCTCTTCTCTTCTTCCTTATTCATCTCCCTCCTCCTTTCCCTACTCTCCCTTCTCGTCCCTCGTTTTATTCTTCTTCCTTTGGTTCTCTTCCTGTTCCTTTTCCTTGTTCTGTGCGCTGACCCGCATAATCGTGCCTTCAGGACCTGAAGGAAATTTTAAGAGAACTTTTTATTCTGATCATCACGTGGGAGCTAAAACACACATTCTATTTGTGAAAGCTTCCCATGGGAATTCCTAATGGTAATTTCCGTGAATACGATACACAGCATTTAAATCACATTCAAAATGGCGAATACTGAAAGAAAGGAACGCAAAAAATGCAAAGCAGTTACGTAAAAAAAAACACCAATACAAGCTAACCACAGCACACGACTGCCATCTCTTGGTGTACCACGGAAGTTCTTCTCGATGCTGCCTTTGTAAATGTATCGATATTCAGACCATGAGTGAGCAAGCTCCAGGGTTTAGCACTCGGTTCTCACAACTACGTTCTTTGGATTCCATGGAGCAAAACAAATTGCCGGGTGGATCCGAGACCTAGGGGTTCGCATGCAACAGGTAGTGAGAGCAAGAGACGGAATAGCTCCTACGCAATTTTCAAATAATGGAAGACGTTTTATGCATTGTACCTGAAATGATGCTCGGCACACATGCGCTGAAATCGCTTGATAATGCTTCCACCGCCGATAGAGCTGTTTGTCGCTATATCAGATCGAATCAGTTGCCTATACACATTAGATATTCCATTGTATTCACGTGTATCTGAGGAATATCTCATTCCTAACGGCGTTATCCTGAAATATACGGGTTTGTGCTTACAGCTCGGCCACATGTTCAAGCATGGTGTGTGCCTTTTCATATTGGAGTCGGATATTGAGATAAAGGGTGAGGTTTTATGTAGGATTTACCACGCCATGGAATTATGTAAACCTCTAATCCTCAAACCTTGATACCACAAGTCTGGCCACTTTACCATGGGAAAAACCGGGCAAGTTAATGTAGCGGCAACACTTTAGATCTGTTTAAGGGAGACGCTCAGTTTGAATCTCGATGGTCACATTAGCTATTCTCAATGGGAATACCGTGGTTTTCCTCACTCCGAATTCCGAGACACATTGAAAAAATGGCCACAGCCGCTACCTCACAAAGCTATACACCCTGAGATACTGACAGTATCGCTAAATGAACCATGAAAGGCAGACTAAATATTCCACAATTTCTAAGGTTTTCAAATAGGCTGCAAACACTTTGTTTCACATCCCTGCCTGCTGCCAGTTCTGGATAATCTTCTAATCTCATTCGGCCACATGGAGATACATAGAATTATTTCAAACGTACGCAGAATTCTCAATAAGAACAGCATATCACAAGCAAGTTAAGGATGGCATTTTACAATTTAAATCTTAAATTTCATTGCGGTTCTCTCTTGTTTGTTTTATATCGATTATCGCAGAGAACAGATTTTTTTTCTTCTCCACAGCGTCCAGATCACGCTTCTATCCAATTGGTACAAGGGTTATTTTCCTTGGGGTAAAGCGGAGAGGGCGTGAAGCTGACAACTTACCTCCATGTAGTGCCGAAATCAAGAATGTTGGAGCTATACCTCCACTCCCTATATATCTTCATGACATAATGCTTAATTAATTAAGCACAGGGACAAATTTATTTTTACTGATGATTTCTGAACCGAACTGGGGTACAATGAATAATATTTCAAGCCAAAAGACTTCAGTAACGACTGCTATGAGAATTCGCTTCTTTAAATTTCAGTGCTAATGCACTGAGACATATTTACACACTGTACATTCACGAGTACTCGTACTGTCTATTAGCGTAATTTCTTCGCATTTAAATGGTATCTGCAAGGACTGAGGAAAACAAAGAAAACACTGAGTGTGTATAACCGGTTTTCAGTCAAAGAAATAAGATGATAAAAATACTTGATTACAATACCAGCTTTACTATCGTATGAAATATCATCAGATGATTATGAAATTAGGGTTAATTATGTAGTTTGGTATGATGTGAAAATGATGGCGTCATGAATTTGCCATCAGAGCCTTATTTTATGTTTATATTTATTAAAATGACTGTACCGTTCCATCCTATAAATTGAAGACTAAAAATCACCACACGCTTAGAGTAAACATGTTACCAGACCATCATCTCATTTGTACCCGTAATTTATAGTAATACAATCTCATTTTAAAGACAAAACAACGGACTTGATGAGATCCCTGTTTCGACAAGTATGTACCGTAGTCTGTCAAATGCTTATTCTTAATAACTGTTGAAAATATGGGGAGGTCGTCTCAAGACAGGTTCTCGTCCCTTCCTCCCGCCAGCAACCAACAGGTTTTGGACGGTGATGTCCTACCCGCGATCTCCCCTCAACTTGCGAGCGGTCTTCCTCAAGGTTAAGGTTAATTATAGTGTAGAGGAAACGAGACGGAGTCGATCCCATGTAACCACGACGGCGCCCGCACGCTAGCCTCTCGTTTCCAAGCCTGAAAACGATAATTCTATTATTTTAACAGGATACAATGCGCCTTTCCCTATACAAAGAGCCTTCACTGTACACGAGAGAAGCAGTGGCCTTTTCAATGTTTACTTTTCCCTTCTTCGCCCCCTCTAATTTGAAGTAATGATCTACTATTTTGTTTCTCTTCTTTTTGTTTTCGGATGAAAGAGAGAGATGATGTTAAATAGCCTACGGATTTGATATGGATATTACCAAAAACATAGGCACAGAACCGTCATTTCGTCTTGTACTGCCTATGGGCCTACAGAATTGGGGCCTTCGGCTTATTTGCATTAAGTAATTTGGAAACCAGATTGTTAGGGCTCCATGAACAGAACCATCTGGACAACCTACATGTAGCTTACATTCTTCTTAGGTTGTTTAACGACGCTATTAAGAACCGAAGTCGTACATCGTCGGATGATAGGTTTATACGTGAATGATGATGAATTCGAAAGGATCTGGAAGGAAGCGATCTTGGTCTGATCGAGTTATTATCCCTGCATTTGACTTGAGGGAGATATGAGGAAAGCCATGAGGAATCTCAGTGAGGATCGCTGGCGTCGAAGCCGAGATTCGAACTAAGGACTTCTCGAATACAAGTCTAAAGCATAGGGTACTACTACTGGACCTACAATAAACAGGGTGAATTAGATTCGTCACGATTAGAATATGACTCAGTGCTTAGTTGTTGTGAACAAGGTAACGAACATTTGAGTTCCATAATTGAGGATGGTGTAGCTAAGAGCTTGACGACGGAGGGGTCGGAGTTCGAATCCTGGTGGGGGTAAGAATTTTCTTTTCTCCACGTCGTCCAGACCAGCTATGGGGTTCACCAAACCTCCTTTCCAATAGACAACAGGGGACTTTTTTTTCCACAGGGGTAAAGCAACCGGGACGTGAAGCTGACCACTCATCAACTAGTACCGAGGTCAAGAAAACGTGGATCTATACATGCACTCCGCCATACGCCTTCATGGCGTAGTTCATAATTAGTTAAGTACAAGGACAATTTCACCTTTACCTTTTACTTCAAGCTGGGGCTTCCTTGATAGGATAACCGCGTTTACATTCGGTTACATGAATCAAACATGTTGAAGGGAAAACATCGAGTTTCCCACATTTTCTAGGCAATCGGCTAACAGATGGCGGTAAGGTTGTCAGCCTTACACGCCGGCCGCCCTTTACCTCCAGGAAGATTCCTGGTACTCATTTCTGTTAGAGACTTGAGTCAATTCCAGGGACATGGTGCGGCTGGAAGGATTAGGTTAATTGAAAAATTCAATGACTTCATCGGGAATCGAACCCGCGACCTTCCGACTTGTAGCACAGTGCCTCAACCAACTATGCCATGGCGTGTCCCACAATATAAAATATAGTAATATAGAACGATAAGCTTGCATATGAATGTCGCCAATATGTAGTGAAATGTCATTAAGTCGCTGCTCTTTGTTCTAAACTACTGCTTTGTCCACGGTAATATTCTAAACACAAGTTGATGTGGGAGGGCCTCTGTAACCAGTCTAACGAAACAGAATATTCTCCTCATAATTCATGCCACAACATTCTTTAAAACAGGGTGTTCACCAGAAACCGTCTCAACTTATCTACGACCACTCCAAAAAAAGCCATTCACCATAGTTTTAACCAAGATTTCGCTCTGTTTAATCTTGGCAGTTGTGACGGTAGATGTCAGCACAGGAAGACTTATGCTTTTAAATGTGAAAAATGTGGGCAGCAGGAAGCATGAGTGTGGTAAAACAGACGATTTACATATACTCCATATTATTTTTTTTATCTGAACGTATAAAAATTGAGTACTTAGTGTTCTGCGTGGAAAAGCTGACAGATGGCCTTTCTGTTAAATAAATAAGATTTTACCCCTCTAACCCGAAAATGTTACTTATTCTATTTACCTAGAACTTGGGCCGCGCCATAGCTCAAGCGGTTAGTCGCTGGCTTCCCACCGCAGCGGCCCGGGTTTTATCCCGGGTCTGGTAAAGTGGGATTTGTGGTGGACAAATTGACGCTGGGGCAGGTTTTCTCCGAGTACTTCGGTTTCCCCTGCCAATCTTCAATCCAGCAATTGCTCCACAATCACCCTCAGCTATCGTCTTGGGCTGGTACAATAGGCCAGAAGTGGCCGCAGTACAAGGGACTTAGTCCCACCCCACTATCAATAACAAAAATTACCTAGAAATTTCTGACCTTGAAAACCAATCCAATACAGAATGTAACTGAAATGCAAGGACAAACTTCGGGCACGATTTCTATATACCAAAACAAGGAAAAGTGTTAATATCAACCTGTGTCCGAAGACATTTCATTTGTGAGATATAGCTGCAAAAGTACATCCATAAGAAGTACTTAAAATATCCTCTATGAGATTCAATGCACGACTCGACACGTCACAACATTGGCCACCACATCCGTGCAAAGACGCCATGGCAGTTGCGGATAGTCTGACAGGCATCCACAGTGCGACGGTGAGGTGTCTCTTTGTCATCAGGAGCTGCATACACATGGGTGTTTAGGTATCCGCACAGGTAAGAATCCAAAAGATTCAAATGTAGCGGGCGTGGAGGCCATGCAGTGGATCCTCCTATACCTATCCGTCAGTCATGATAAGTGTCACTGAGACCATCTCGTACAGCACGGCTAAAATGTGCCGGAGCACAATCATGAAAGTACCACATTTGGGCTCTGACTGCCAGGGGTACTTCTTCCAGTAGCTTTGGCAGATCATGTAAACGGAAACGTTGGTAGTGGTTGCCTGTAAGCCGATATGGCGAAATATGTGGGTCTGCCGAACAATTACCAATAATTCCTTCCCACACATTAACGCTGATCTGCTGCTGGTGTCTACACAATACTGTGACATATAGACCCGTTGCTAAGCGGTGACTCTGTAGTGACCATTTCTGGGTCACGGCTCGGAAAACACGTTCCCGCGACAATGAATACGCACATAACAATAGATTTACTGTTGGAAACGTGGTGTTTCTACACGGTCCGTGCCGAGACGTTGTAACCAACACAGTTGCAGCAATGATTTCAGTAAAGTTCTCTATGGGAATCGTTAAAGATGGGTCTTCAGCGTGTGAAGCTGAAGAATCTCCACTGTTAGGAGCCGTTGCCAGGAAACGGATGGTGAAGATACTGCAGGATGGAAAAGGCTTAGCGGTTTCTGTGGTGATTTTTAAGTGTGGAGATTAGCGATGACGCTGTAATTTCCTATTTTTCCGAGTCGTGTGTATAAGTGGTCAAAAATCCAAACATCCAATCCAAGTCCCGTGTATAATCTCACACACGTAGTACGTGGCAGTATTCTTACACCTATGGCTCGCAAATGAAATGATTCCGGACATATGTCGTTATGAACATTTCCTTCTGGTTTGGGTATGTGGAGCTAGGGCCAGAATTTGTCCACACCTCTCAATTACACCCTGTGTAAGGTGCACGTTCCCGAACACTATCTAAAAAACTGGAAAACGTTTCATTATTAATAATAAAGTGCTTCGTTTTGTACCCCTATTACAGCCATACAGAGAGATACACTTCTTAGTGGAGTACTAGAAATCAAGCGATGTGGTATTGCTGACAGGTCAGAAGAAAGTCGATCCGACTAACGAGCTTAATCATTTAGATACGGACAAATGAACAGACGTTTTGTTCATAATATTTACCTTGTTCAACCTTCTGACAAGAATGGTGGGTTAAACAAAGAACACGTGACACCCAGCGAGACTAATGCAACACGCATTTGTGAAGGCTTCGTTAATGCTCTTCCTTGTTTTAACTGCTATGTTACTCTACAATGCTGCATCAACTGCTGTAGTTTATGGTAGAATGATGAATTCGAAAGGCCGATAAATGGGAGTTTCCTCGGTTCTCCCCTATTAATCACTAATCTATCGTTTTTTCACGCTCTTCTATCACCACCCCCTGATATGATTGATAGATCTGTCTAGCAGCAGACTCGCACTATCACATCCTCCGTCTTTAGGCTTGTGTCTTCACATCCCTGACACGACATTTGACTGGTTGTACAGTATGGAAGGATTTCTTTCAAGCATCTGGGACATGGACGAGAGAGGGAGGTAATTTCGGCCAGAAGGAACTGAAGAAAGCCATTAAAAATTAAGTCGAATAGCCAGTCCCTGATAGGAATTGGAACTGGGCAAATCCAGAAAATTACTCAAATTATGGCTCTGCTAGTGCGCTTATCTCAGTGGTAAGTCGAGGAGGTTAGGGCAGCGGTAAGTCACCATCAGCTTCATATCTCATTCGATGTTTTACTTAAATGGTGTATGGAGCTGAAAGAGTGACGTCAAATAAACTAAAAGTCCACAATTTATTACCAAAAATTATCTATCTATTCCGCCTTATATAACCTCGGCGAGAACCCACTGAAAACACCGCCTCCCAAAAATACGTAAGAGTGCTTACCGGTCCACTGCCTGGAAATGGACGTCCTAATTTTCTACGGCACGCTTCTGCTGGAACGTGTTTAGCTACCCGTTGCCTAGCAATGAATACGGCGCCTTCTACATAGAAAATATTTCTCGCAATAATTTTTCTATTGTCGCGTGCGCGTATTTCAGAAGTTGCTTAGAAATGGGTCTAAAGCTCACAAAATATTTAAATCCAATTTCTGCTCCCACTGTGGCATAATTAATATCAATTAATCTAGCCCCATTTTCTATGTATTTTTAACGGACTCCCACAGCCGATATTTCTAGCTGCATTTTCCGCTAACTTGTAAAGGTCCAGTCATAGCAGTGTTACGTTCCGCTGGAGAGAGGAAATTCCACGCAGAATGAGTAGATTGCAGAGGACAAAGGAAGTGGTCCATAGGGGAACGTTTTAAAATCTCATTACTACGGGGGGTGGGGGGAAGCGGAACAAGATTATAGTAGAACACGTGTTCCTGGGTTGTAGCTGCATCACAACAGCGATGCATCTGGCGCCGCGCAAATCTGATTTCCGAGCGGCAGTTCCCTTCTCCAACACACACTGCATTACGCAGAGAAGTTCATTCATTTGATGTAACGAAGTTTTATAACTAACGTGTGCGAAATACGATTCCAGCTAAAAAAAATTATATGGCACTAGCCGTACAATTACACTACAATCATGCGTTATTCCTCTCCATGCTTTGCTCTATTTAAATACGTTTCTATTTCCAGCTTTCTATAAGATTCTTCTCAGCAGGAAGTCAAACTCTGCTATACCATAACGTACAACTGTAACTAACCACGTAAAGTATTCAGTCTTCGATTTAAAGGTAACGTTATCCTTGTGTTAAATTAAACAATCGATTAAGCAGTATGCAGTGAAGGTGTATTTGGGGGGTGGAAGTATAGCTCCACCATTTTTGTCCTCGGTACTAGATTGGTGTGAGTGCTCAGCTTTACACCCCGGCTGTTTAACCCCTGGTGAGGGGCTTCCGGTACCCACTGGACAGGAGGCAGGGTGAGCCACAGTACTAGTGTGAATTTTGTGGTGTAGAGAAAAACCTTTCGCTTCTTGCGTAAATCGAACCTCGGTCTTCCAGTCCGTAGCCAATTGCTATACCAACTGATTTATCCCGACTCCCAAGCCTTTAGTTTACTTCCCATTATCAGCAAAACAAATTCCGTGACTTAAGTCCGCAAGCAAACTATACGACAAAGCGACAGCCGCTTGTCGCCGAAGTTAGTGCCAACTTTAGCGGATAGAGGGTGTCGCGTGGTCAGCGCAATGGATCTCCACGACCGTTAATCTCGGTTTTCTAAACCGGAGCCGCTATTTCCTTGAAATAACTCTTCAATTATCCTCACGAGACTGAGTGGACCCCGTTCCAGACCCACTACTTCTCAGAAAATCTGGGAATCGACCACTAGACCACAGAAAAGATGTAACTACTAGGCTTCAACTGCCGAGAGACTGCGGTAGATATTCCATTCACTTTTCTCCTGGAACACCAAGCAATTCTAGGCAGAAGGGGTAGTCTTCTTAAGCGAGGTACCTTGTACGTAACATGAAGCAGTTAAATGAACACCATCCCACCCCCTCCCCCTCCACCTGCTCGTTATTAGAAGTGCACCCAATCATACCTTTCGCTTTATGAAAGAAGTAGGTTCTCACAGCTATCTTCTGAGATATAACGTCGTGCAGTCCGATGAAAGTCAATCAGACGTTTCGGAGGAACATATCGCCTCCATTTTCAGGATCGAATAAGCCGAACAAGATACCTGCTTTCACAATGGTTCTTTGCATGGCTTATTCTTCGACACTGAAAATGGTGGTGATATACTCCTCCGAAACGTCTGGTTGACTTTCATCGGATTACAAGACATTATACCTCAGAAGATAGCTCTCTTCAAGTACGTCCAGTTGTGCGTTTGTGAAATCGTTAGCATACTTCCTGGTTTCGTCTTCGTTTCTTCAACTAAAATAGAAAAGTTTTCAGAAATCACAACAGAGAATTTGAAGGAAATTAAAACCGCTTATGATAACTTGTTCTTATTTAACACTTTAAATGAAAATAAAGTTGAAATATATTACTTGTTTAAATATTTAATTTAACCGAATTGAATAATGGATATATTCCGTAACAGAACGTGACTGGAAAAGTAAATTAAAAAAAAATATATAAGTACAATAAAGAAAAAAAGGTTCGTTAGCCAGCTGGAGAAGAAACTTTAATTTAATCTTCTCTCTTGTTACCTTAAGGTCTAGAAAGCTATTAGAAACCAGACTTAATGCGTTTCCTTTTACCCACCTGAATATAGAATTGGCAATTTCTGGTATGATCACTTCTTTTAATTCATTTGGATGACTGAGAATAATTATACACAGAAATGGCGTGGTCAAATAACACGTGAATGGTGTACACTATCCGGTCCATCTTTACCATGTGTCCTCAGAAACTGTTCTCTACACAGAGAGTAATTACGGACAGGGAAGCTTATACTCAGTGCTGCCAATTCCATTTTGTAGAAATAAGTGTGCAATAAAAAAAAACATTAACTTGTGTTGACATATTAATTAATCACACCCCTATGGGCCTTCACGACCTGTGACAGGGATAACTTTACTTTCACCTTTATTTTTATAGCTAGTGGGGTGGGACTAAGCCCCTTGTACTGCGGCCACTTCTGGCCTATGTACCAGCCCAAAATGATAGGTGAGGGTGATGGTGGAGCAATTGGTGGAATAAAGATTGGCAGGGGAAACCGAAGTACTCGGAGAGAACCTGCCCCAGCGCCACTTTGTCCACCACAAATCCCACTTGACCAGACCCGGGATCGAACCCGGGGCGCCGCGGTGGGAAGCCAGCGACTAACCGCTTGAGCTATGGCGCCGCCCTACTTTCACCTTACTACTACTACTACTACTACTACTACTAATATTACTACTACTATGTTTTCTTCTTGGCCTATCATCTATCTCTGCCCTGTTCACATTCATAACAAATCCTGACACAATATTTGAAGCACTTAATAGGACTCGAAGTGTTCTATTTTCTGGGACAAAACGCCCTTTAGTCCTTTGAACGTCAACAGACGTTTCGAAGGAACATGTAGCCTCTAGCTTCAGGGTCGAAGAATAAGCAAAGCAAGAAGCCAGAGTTGAGCATAGGAATCATTAGGAGGCAACTGACGTACTGAACGCTCCTAAACTAACCAGAACGGGCGAAGGGATAGCTCAGTCAGCATAGGTACTAGGCCATGGGTTGAACGGCGGAAGAAGCTGGACTCAATTTCCGGCAAGAGCAAAAAATGTTTCTCTTCTTCACAGCGTTCAGACAGCCTTCGAGTCCATACGGTTTCCTGTCCAGTGGTGCCGGAGGGACTACTGCTGACCACTCTCCTCAACCCACTGCCGTGGGTAAGAATACCTGGAATAAAAATTCGTGGAGCTATACCTACACGTCTCCAGACGTCTTCATGTTGGGTTGTTTAGTTAAACACAGAGACAACTTTACATTAATAGGATTTTATGTTCTTAAGCTGTTGGTTATGAAGAGTTCTGTCCGCTGGGGTACAAGGTCGTGTAGTTCGTTGAAAATCATGCGACGTTTCAGATCTTCAAGGTCTGCTTGCTATGTGTTTTAGGCTTTCTTGTTTGGCTTATCCTTCGACCCTGAAGATAGAGACAACATGTTCTTCCGAAACGTCAGTTGATTTTTGACAGACAACACGGCTTTTCATCCCGGAAAACAGAAATCTTCAGAGTTACCTTCACCTCTTCAAAAACGATGTACTACTGTAGATGTCTTTGTTTGTGAGAATCCGTCTTGCTCGTCAGGAGAGTGAAGTTTAAGCCAGATTGAGCCAATCCACATACTGACATAAAAGTTTCTAAACGTTATTCTAGCATCATTATCCAGTATTAGTTTCTGTTTCTCGATTGGCTTCTCCCCTTAAACTTCTTCGTCTTTTAATCTATATATTTACAGTTTCCTCATGTGCTCTACAGGCCTAGTTAATCTTGTCTGCGCTCGCTCGAAAGCTGGGATCGTGGTTTCGAATCCCACTCAAAGAATAGATGTTTGTCTGCATTTATTCTATGTTTGTGACTCTGTTGTCTAGTGGTCAGCGTTCCTGGCTACAGATCCATAGGTCTGGGTTCGATTCCCGTGGCTACCAGAGTTTCTGAGAAGTAGTGGGTCTGGAACGGGGTCCACTCAGCCTCGTGATGACAACTGAGCTATTTCAAGGAAATAGCGGCTCCGGTGTAGAAAACCGAAATTAATGGCCGCAGGGATTCGTTGCGCTGACCACGCGGCACCCTCTATCCGCAAAAGTTGGCACTAAACTTCGCTGAGAAGCGGCGGTCGCTCGGTCGGTATAGTTCGCTTGTGGACTGATATCACGGAGTTTGTTTTTGTTTTTTTGTGTAGGTAGCGGCCTTGCGACGGGCTCATCCTCCGTCCAAGGTGCCCTAACGATTGTCTTAGAAAGTGAAGTGAAACAAAACGTTTCACGGATGCCCTATGCTGCAAAGTGAGAGCAAGATGAAAGAGAAAGCGAGACAGTGACTAACAAAATGCAGAGAAAATTTATATTCAGTCCTTTATCTAAGGAAAATTATAAGCATTACAATGACTCTTCTGGAGACAATGTCTCATCTATCTTCATTGGACTTGACGGGTGTGGTCCCAGAAGTGAGGGAAAATTGTGAAATTATATTTTGCATTTTGATAAATCCTAATATTTTCCTCCTTTAACAACCCCAAAATGTATTGAACATTTTAAGAATATTAACCCCCACCCCAACATACACAAAAGTACCGAACGCTGTGCAAACATGACACCGTTATCCGTCATTATATGCACTGAGTGTGTGCCTATGTCAAAGGGGAAGGATATATTCCCTGGAGTCACTTATTTGAGTTCCCTCTTTATGGATTCCCAAAAGGACAGGCAATAAACTAAGATTAGGTCCAACTTAGTGGCAGTTTCTTTTACTTTTTCTGCGCTCCCTCCACCCCACATGTTACTGTTACCTAGTGATGTATCTTCTGTCAATGGACCGGAGGCTGAGGTGTACCAACTCTCTGAGTGGCGATGTGTAATATGTGATGCCATCAACGTCCGACCCTCCGCTCCTGCACGGTACTAGGCCCCCAGAGTCCCATTCTTATACCTCCATTCGAGTGAATCCTCTACGTAGCCATCTGCCAGAGTCATCCCATGAAAAATGCAATTAACCTAATCAACCTCAGTGGGGTTGCAAAAAGCAACACCATCGCTGAGCAACACACACTGCTCAGTCTCAACTGTGCTTACAGAGTGAGATGCCTCGCTGCTATTCTGGCACTCGATATTTATCTCGGTTTTCCTCAGAACATCTATGCAGATTACATGGTACAGACGTAGCAGGAAACAGACTAACATATTTACTTTTAAATTCACAGGGAGGTCTACGAAGATTCTGTAATTGAATTCATTCCCTCAGCAGATATTGTACAATTTTATGGTCTGGTCGGGAAGGTCGCGGCTTCAAGTCCCGATCAGGTCATTGGATTTTTTAATTGAAATAACCCTTCCAGTCGCACTATGGCCCTGGGGTCGACTCAGCCTCTAACAGAAATGAGTACCAGGAATATTCTTGGAATATTCTTGAAGGTAAAGGGCGGCCGGTGCGTAGGGCTGACAACATTGCCGCCATCTGTGAGCCGACTGTCTAGAAAATGTGGGAGCTTCAACATGTCGCAACCTTATGGGCCTCCACGGTGTGTTACAGGGATAGCTTTACTTTACTTTACTTTACCATGTGCTGATCCATCAGTGAAGATCTGGCAGTTTACTAGGGCCATAAACCAACTGAACTAACTCCATGAAGCAGGGTCGTCTTTGAGAAGCTAGGAGTCACTCAGCTGCTCAAGAATTTCCTAATATTTTACGGAATCTGTAACTTAGTGTCTTAACAAGAACCACCATCTGGTCTTTATCTTTAGCCAGATTAATCCAGTACATGCCCCAATCATATTTATACAAGAAATTTAAAAATTTTAAAATTTTAAAAATCTTAATTATTAACTATATATACAATAGTTGTGTGATAAAGATAACTTACACACAGAAAACACACAGTTTTCAGCAGTAACTCTATTGGTACGTGCGTATTCGATGCAGCGGAAACGTGTTTACCCAGCCGTTGCCCAGAAACGGTCGTTGTTTACAGAGTCACCGCTTAGAAACGGGTCTATACGCCACGATATTATATATTTAGCTATATGTTATTGGTGTCATAAAGGTAACTTTAATGTTAAAGATTTTAAAATAATTGCTTTATAAATTTATAATGCCTATTTATTTGTCTTTATTACACACTAATTGCGGAAGAAATGACCCTAAACATGTGAATCTTTATTGGCGAAAGTCAAGTTTCAAAGTCTAGAAGTTTATTTCTTAGTAATTTTTTACCTGCAATGGGGAACCACATGGAAATGTGAGACCAGCAGCCATTACCTATGTACATGATCACAGCAACTGAACACTACTGGGATGAAGCAGCAAAGCTGTGTTTAAACACTGGAAGTCTGTTTAAATATACGGCAGAAGCAGTGTTTATGTATGTAAGCTAACGTTATCAGTGGGCTTAACTAAGAACCAGGCCAATAAGACACACGGAGGAGTGAAGATATCGTTCCAACATTCTTGGTCTCGACACTATATGTAGCTGAGTTGTTAGCTTCACGCCCCAGCCGCTGTACCATCGAGGAAAGAGCCCACGTTACCCATTGGTTAGAAGAAACTGGGTGGGCCACAGAGCCCATATGGACGCTATGGAAAAGGGACAAATCTCTTGCCCACACCGGTAATTGAGCCCAGGCCTCCAGTACATACCCAACTGCTATACCAACTGAGCGATCTCTGCTGCAATAAGTACTTTTATTCAACAGAAACATGATTGTAGGGGAAGTATGTTTGGGTCCCTTTGCGTTCCAAATATAATAAGATTATGTTATATGATATTAGGCAGACTAGGAAGGGTTCTCAGTTGTGACGTAGATGGACGGTGAACCGGGCTCCTCGGTGCGCTGAAAGATATCTGTCTCTATCGACCTGACAAGTTCTCTCGGCCTTTCTGTTCACGTACCGCTTTACTCTTCTCTCGTCTGCTAACTTTATTTGTTTATTTATTAATTATATCTGCCTATAAACATATCGCTACTTACACAACACCGCTGTCTTCAGTAGGAGAAGTCCCGTTGTGTAAAACTTTCTTCTTATTTCGCTACATGTATACCGATAACGTTTATCAGAACAAATTTGAAGATGACAACATAAGCGATGCTGATAGGTTAGATAATCTGTCAGTCCAAACTTTTAGCTCATTAGTGTAATACATCCTTTTGCATATATTACACTAAAGATTCTATAAGCTATATCAGTAGATTTGACGGTCTCATACACATTCAAATATTTTTGTAATATTATCATATGCAGTAAGCCTTGCCATTTCACACAGTTCTGAAGATAATATATAGTGGTACAAATATTCCTAATTACGTACCACCGGGTACAAGTGCTGTGGGACTTACTCGTGTTAAAACTTGCAATCATCAGTCCTTTATGCTGCTTAATGCAAACTGTGGCTATTATTAGTTGTACATTTGCTGGCATTCATATGAGAGCCTTCACATGAACATAAGTCATAGGCGTCTGTCAAAATTCATGCTGACAGGCGCTCAGTAACAGACTGCCACAATTTAGTGTTGTTGCGTGACTTTTAAGACGGGTTCTCGTTTGGATGATTGGACTTATTGACAGCTTATGCTCATAGCTCGGAACTACAGGCACTACAGCGCTATCGCTATTCTACACACTTTACAGGTCGCCGTTGCACACGCACTAGGGTTCTCAGTCTTCACCAGCCATGTCCTGGCAACGGATTTATAACAGTCTCATTGCCACTTCACATCACACATGAAGTCTTCTTTTTACAGCCTGATTTCTTTCTTGTCATTTCTTCTCGTTCACCTTGGACTGCCACCTCCAGAACTAATTCCATCTCTTGACAATAACTCAACTCAAATTAACTCTTCTTCAACTGAACTCTTTCAACTTCTGACAACTAACTCAAATGACGTTCTTTATTCCTTTATAATCCCTCTGCACGGAGCACGCAAAAAACACAGTTTATGTATTGTTGAGAAGGATTCTTTACTGATCCATTCAGCAACAATGGACGTCCTATTGTTGCGCCCGTGTGCTTCCGCGGGAATGCGTTTACCGAGTTGTTGCCTAGCAACACTGCAGACATCAGTAAATTGGGATAACGTCCAAAATATCAGTAAAAGAAATACACATTTTCGTCAGAAACCTTTAGACTTAGGTTAATGATCATTTGTTATTATTTATAATGGAGAAAAATCGGACTAAAATTACTCGGAAAAACCGTTCTGAAAGTTATGCCTTCTGAGACAGCAATTCTCATTACCTCAAATCCAACACTGTACAAGTTACTGAAAGGATAGAAAATGTAGTTCATTGACAGATTCATGAGCCTGCGACCCTCTTTTCCAACAGATCATGATGTTCACTGCAAGACAGGCATTTGGCACCGTTATTAAATTCCTTTAATCACTAACTACTCATAACTCTTCTTATATTTAATATAAATCCAAATACAATTCTTTCCTCTTTTGCTATTCAGATCTTCTGTCACTATTCTTTTAATATTAAAACCCTCTCTCATTTACCTTTAATAATTATCATGGTTAAGCCTAATTAAATCTTTTTTAATTCCATTTCAATTAAGGAAACATTTGATGGCGTTATTAATTTCAAAGTCATGCTCAACCTTTCCTATGTCTCTCTTTTATTCACCAATGTTTCATCCACAGCCATTCATCCTATATCTCTAGGTTCTACCAAGACTCCTTATCGCTAATAAGAAGACCCAGCTCAGTTCCTCTGTCGGGGTTTTAGTTCCTGTTAACGAGAGAGCAAAGGAAATAAGCTCCAAGACTCTCTTTGTGCAGACAGGTAACGCGACTCTCTTCGTCTGCTGTGAGAAGGACGACAAACAAACTTCAATTTCTAATTGAAGAGCGTCATGCAAACAGCATATTCTCTAGTTCTAACCTACTTTACGTAGCTCACACGGAAAGTTAGTTTTACGGTCCCGTCACGAATGTGTCTGTGTATCCTTCCGCGTGTCTCTCTGCCTGTCACACATAACAAAGTTTGAAGGAATTAATAAAGTTTTCTGAAATACTGTTTTTTTTAAGTTTCAAGTTTGTTGTTTGACGACTATGCCTGCATCGGGACAGTACAGCGTCGACGATAAGTTGATGACTGAATGTGTAGCTCATCGTGTCACATGGTAAGCTGATGCACCAAATACCAATGCAGTTACTCTGTCCGCCACAAATCCCACGTGACCCGAAAACCTGCAGCTGCAATGGGAAGCCGGCGACTAAACTTCTGACCTACAGCACGGTCCCTCGGCTGAAACATATATTCATATTACAGAACACTTTAGTTCTGTATCAACTAATTTGACAAAGCTGAGTTCTTCTTGAGAAACCACCAGTTGCGCAGCTACTTAAGAACTTCTCAATGTTTTATGGAACCCGAAAATTAATTACCGTGTACACAAGAGCCCTCTACTGGTCCCTATCCAGAGCTAGATCAACCTACTCCATATCATTCAATCCCATCTCTCTAAGATCCATTTTAATATTATACTCTCATCTATGTCTAGGTATTCTTGATGGTCTCTTTTCTTCTGGCTTTCCAATCAAAAACCTATAAACCTTTCTCTTCTACCCATACGTACTAAATTCCTTACCCACCTCATCCTCCTTGTCTTGATCATTATAATTATACTTGCCGAAGAGTGCACTTTATGAAGCTCATCTTTATGTAGTTTTCTCCATCCTCGCGTTACTTCATCCCTCTCGGTCTAAATATTCTCCTCACTACTCTGTTTTCATATACCCTCAGTCCTCATTTAATGTCAGAGACCAAGTTCACACCCATATAGAAATTAGCTTTGTACGTGTTTTCTAAATTCCCACTATTAGCGATATGAAAAAGGTAGCTGTGAGAAATTTTGAGATGAAATATTTTTAACGATTCCTACCCCTTCGCCCACACCAATACTTGAACGGATTTCTTTGAATAATTCTCACATGTTAGTGATATTTATTTATTTTTTCTCTATTGTTAAAACAGGAAGGCCTGTCGATTTTACAGTGTTGTGTTTTATGGTAACATATCTGTCTGTCTGTTTGTAATGTCGTTATGTTCGGTGTCCCTCTCTAGGGACCATATTACAGCGAAAACAGCTAAGACGTTTCCAGCCTCTACCCATTTCAGTATTCACTTCGCATGCTGCATGACCAGAAACATAAAACCACAACTACTGCTCTGCAGGGTCTGTAGGTATAGAAAGCAACAACACGGAATATACAAAACCAGCGAATGGTTCGCTAAAATTTTCGAAAGACAGTTTTACTCTCACATACGTTACTTCACACACAAGCACAAGAGACAACTTGAAGATTCACCAAAATTTTCTTTTTGACCAAAACCGTAAACATCCCACCTGCCAAATAAACTTCTGCGGAGACCAGAAAGGAAAATATATGAGCTATTACAATGCTGTTTCTTTCTATGCTCAGCTGTATATCTCTCCTAACACAAGGGGTATAACAGAAAGCTGCTTGAGGCTGTCTCGCAACGTTTATATTTGAGTGTTGCAGTAGTGTCATCCCGAGCGATTTGTGGAATTTTTATATTCTAAAATTAAAGTATTCCTCCACAGCTGTCTTCAGTTTTGTCACTTAACTCTTGAAAGCACAATGGTAACAAACGTATACACAATAAATGTAAAATAAATAAATCTATTCCTGTAACAGGCCGGGGGAGCCCATTTGGTTGTGAGACGTCGAGGCTCCTACATTTTCTAGACAATGAGCTTACAGATGGTGGTGAGGTTGTCAGCATTACGCGCCGGCCGGCCGGCCGGCCGCCNATTCATGGTACTCATTTCTATTAGAGGCTGAGACCATAGTGCGGCTGGAAGGATTAGGTCAATTGGAATAATGAATAACCGAATAATGATAGGAAAGATGAGCCACACCAATACATTGTCAAATCTTATTTAAATTAAATTGTATATAAAACGAGATTCGAACCGTGTATTTCCTGAATATATTCTACGTATTTAATGACGTAAATCTGCTCGTTAAAAGTGATACTAAAGAGAATAATAATCCTTATAAATAGAATCATCATTAACATGAATTAAAATGTAGCCCCTTTCTGCCCCTTATTACTAGGGTGAAATCCTTCCTCTTCTACTGCGTCACATATCCCCTGCCAGCAACTGAAACAACGAACGCACCCCATACAGAAGAACCTTATGTTAGGGGCTAATTATCACTCAAATATTCAATAACCACCCTCCTTGCATGGAACCCGAAGGTTCATTAGTGTGTTCACAAGAGCCAGCCATATTCAATCCAAATTTTTTTTTTCCTTAGCACTACAGCCCCAGTGGGCCTAGGCTTACCTCCATGAACTTCTCACTCCAAATAGCTTCCAAATATAAATGATAAATTATGTTCAACTTAAAATGTCTTCCATAAAGATGTAGATTCTTTACTGACGCCATATGTTTATGCTAAATGCATTACAAAGATCAGCTAATGTTACGTCCAGGCCGACTGACACTCATAAAAACAAACTCTGTGGCCTGTAGTCCACAGGTGAACTATACCGACCGAGCGACCGCCGCTTGTCAGCGAAGTTAATGCCAACTTTAGCGGATAGAGAGTGTCGCGTGGCCAGCGCAGCGGATCCCCACGTCCGTTAATTTCGGTTTCCTAGACCGGAGCCGCTATTTTCTTGAAATAACTTCTCAGTTATCCTCACGAGGCTGAGTGGACCCCATTCCAGACTCACTTTTTCTCAGAAAATCTTGTAGCTCCGGGAATCGAACCCGGACTTCTGGATCTGTAGCCAGGAACGCTGACCACTAGACCACACTAGACTGACCCCCATACTTTCTGAAAATACAAGATTTTTTCGCCCCTACAGCTTTCAGATCGACTCTGGGTTCCACCCAGTCTCCTATCCAATGGGTATCGCATGTTCTTTTCCTGGGTTAAAGCGGCAGGGGAGTGAAGCTGACCACTCATCTCCATCTAGTGCCGAGGTGAATTATGGTAGCGCTACAACTGCACTCCCCCCTACGTTACGTCTACATGACACAGTGCTTAACTGCTTAACTAATTAAGCACAGGGACAGGTTCGCCTTTACCAAAAGTAACTGGCGGCATGATCACACCCACCTCAGAATTTCGAACAGTGGCCACTTCGGTGCAATGGTGAGGACCGACAAACCTCACAGAAATATTCATGAAAATAAAAACAATCACGTTAGTTTTGTGGGGAAAACACGCAAGTACGAAAAGAGCACACGGAAGTGGGGTCAAGGAATAAATAAAAATCTTCACGGAACTTACTCGTACACCCCTGACTCAAGCGACCACACAATACAAACAGTGACGAAATATCAATGAATGTTCGACTCCCCTGGGTAGTACAATGGGGTCACCATTGATGGCTGAATGCGACCATATATCCTGCACACATCTCCCCGTGGTCTTGTCAGGGGTTGCCTATTGTTACTGAGAGGAGCAGTAAATGAAGCCAGACTGTGTGTGCCTCAGTTAATGGGCCGTGGTCTTCGCTGTCCCTCGGAACACAGCGGCATCACTGGTCTACAGCTCCACGGATCTTCCAACAGTTCTCGTACGCTTCCGGCGCACAAAAGAATTGCCTTCTCTGAATGTGATATTTACATAATGTATCAAGAAAATGTTCCGATCTCAGTAGCCGCGCTGTCTAAGGCATGAACTGTCATCGCCCGTTCGAACATTGGGAGCGTTGGTTCGAATCCCATATCTGTGTGCCTTTATTCTGTGTTTTGTGTGTAAGTGGCTACCTTGAGACGGGCTGATCCCCCTCCAAGGAGTCGTGCTGTCTGTGTAACAAAGATTACGAACCTGAACAGGAGGTCAGGGTCCAACAAAGGGCCATNGGCCGTGCGGTCTAAGGCATGAACTGTCACGCCCGTTCGAACATTGGGAGCGTTGGTTCGAACCCCATATCTGTGTGCCTTTATTCTGTATTTTGTGTGTAAGTAGCGGCCTTGAGACGGGCTGATCCCCCCTCCAAAAAGTCCTGCCGTCTGTGTAACAAAGATTACGAACCTGAACAGGAGGTCAGGGTCCAACAAAGGGCCATAGACTATAGGTACATACAGAAAGTGCTGACGTTTATCATGTGTGCTGGGAAGATGCTCGGTTCAAATTCCGGCCGGGACAAAGACTAACCCGAAGTTTTTGGTCTCGAGACATTTGTATTCGCATGAACGGAACCTCAGACTAAAGGAATTTTGAAGTGACTGTCACAGAGCGTCTCATTGTCTATTTTTTACTTCTCTGCTGTACGTCTCTAAGATCCCAGGTAAGGTGGGTCCCTTATCACCACGGCATGGCGCGTCCTCAGGCTGCAGATGGAGGAGAAAGCCTCCAGATATGGAGGACAGCTGTAAATATATTTGAAAAAAAATAGACGCGGACAGCCGATATAAAGTGATCGTCCAGCTTGTGTATTGAGCGTGTCGCTAACAACTCCTCGCCTTAATAACTAAGCATGTTGCGAAATGTCACAAAGGGCCTCGAACCTAGACGCATTCTTTGGATAAACGACCTACGCTAAAGAAAACTGTCATGAGATTTTTTTACGTGGAATGTATGAATTTGTATAGGGCAGGTTCGCTCAGGAGAGATGAGAAAGAAATATCAAAATATAATATGGATCTGAGAGAGATAGGATTGGGCTGGATTGACTGGATTGATCTGGCTGATGATAGGGACCAGTGAAGGGCTCTTGCGAACACGGTCATGAACCTTCGGTTCCATAAAATATTGGGAATTTCTTGAGTATCTTCACAACTGGCGGTTTCTCAAGAAGTGCTCAGCTCCAAGAAGTTGGTTATGTCTCTCTGATCAGTGATTTGACTTAATCTTCGGAGCCCTTCTAGTCGCTAAGATATTTATGGAAGAGTTATCTTCCACTACAGACTAGTGAATGGTCCTATTACTTAGTAATACAAACAAAAACAAACTCCGTAATTTTAGTCCGCAAACTAACTATACCAACCGAGCGACTGCCGCTTGTAGGCGAAGTAAATGCCAAATTTGCGGATAGAGGGTGTCGCGCGGTCAGCACAACGGATCCGCAAGGCAGTTATTTCGGTTTTCTAGACCGGAGCCGCTATTTCCTTGAAATAGCTCCTCAGTTATCATCACGAGGCTGAGTGGACCCCGTTCCAGACCCACTAACTCCCAGAAAAAAATTTGGTAGCGCCGGGAATCGAGACCGGACCTCTGGATCTGTAGCCAGGAACTCTGATCACTAGACCACAGAGGCGGTCATTGCTAAGTAATAGAAGGAGTAAATTAATTTTGATTCATTTACTTTCATCTACCTCCTAAATTACCTTCCTAATTTACCTTAGAATACTCAGTCACTTGGACAGAACTACATTTCTTGGTTCGGTACGCCACAAAGGACTACACACAAATTCATCCTTCGGAGAAACCTTCCATTAAATACGACATTCAGCTAAGAGAACTGTAATATCAGCTGCCTGTTGCAGCCTGAATTCTAGCACTCGTAAGATCATGTACAAACGGAAACCTGGAAGCAGCTTAGGGACAGGTGGTAAACCCATCTGAAAGAAGAGGAAGATCCTACCACAACAGAAAACACACCAATTGTTGTTATTGTAAACCTACTGGAAAGGTGTCAGTCTCTAGAAGTCAGGATATAAGCGGTCCAGAATATTTAGTGCCGCAGACCGTTAGGAGTGCAACCCCGCAAGCGACTGAATAGCGCTGCAATATATACACAATGCAACACACTTCTCCTTCGGCGCACTGACGGCAGATGATGGTAAAAAGGTAAAATTTTCACGGTTATTTTTTGTAAGCATCAAGCTATGGAGATGAATGTGAAATGGAATTATAGCTCCACAATTCTTGACTTCGGCACTGAATGGATGTGGTCAGCTTCACGTCCCTGTCGCTTTAACCCCGGAGAATAACCTCTGGTACTGATTTGATCGAAGGTTGGGTGGGCCCCAGGACCTGTCTGGAAGCTGCGGAAATTAAGGTCTCTTACCCCTGACGTGGAATCTAAGCCCAGTTTCTCGGCTGTCCGGCCAGTAGAGCCTTCACTACAGGGTCCAGACTTGTTATCATGTTACAGACTGAGGCTGTTTGAGATCAGGGCGTTGAAGAGAATATTTGGACCTAAGACGGAGGAAGTAACAGCAGGTTGAAGAGAACTGCATAATGGAGAGATTAACAATTCGTACTCTTCTCTTAATATTTTTGAGATGATCAAATCAATTATGCACATGAAGCGCTTAACACAAATGTGAAAGAACGTAGAAGCATAGAAATATTTTGTTGTAAAACTGAAGGAAATACACCAATTTGAAACCTCAGTCGTGGAAGGGAGGAAATATTAAAATTGGATTTCAGAAATGGATCGAAAGTTGTGGTTCGGATTCACTTAATTCTTAATATGGTCCAATGTTCGGTATTTGTAAACATTGCATTGAAATTTCGCAGTGCATAAAATGTTCGAAATTTCTTTCTATATGTGAGCAACTGTTAGGTTCTCAAGAAGTATTTAGTTACTTTGTTAATATCCATCTCGTATTAAACGTTCGTGTTGAAAGTTCTTACTTCCGTAAACATGAATTTAGTTGTTACGAATTCAATCTTGAATAATTTAATCCCATGTATATTTAAATAAGCATTTAGCTAATTACAGACTGAATTAGTAATGATACTCATTAAAGCTGGAGCCTATAACAAAACTTACAGATCGGATTATTTACTAATGGCGTAGCGGTGTATCCAAGTCCAAATTAAAGACTAAGGTTGTAATAATGTCCCTAAAAAGTAAAAAGATATTTTGGCATGTAGACACGTTGCAACATAGAAAAGGTGTTTTCTGTGATGTCTGTGACGAAGTGTTATAAGGAGGACAGTAAAGGAGAGTCAGTCGAGAGTTCTGTAGCTGAGGACGGGGACAGTTCGAGAACCCAGAGTGAGGGGAATGTCCGCTGTTGAAAGCCGCTACAAAGCAACGGATAGGGAAGACTGAGAAGACTTTACGTGTGCTGTAGTTATAGTGATTTTTAGAGTGTGTAACTCAGTGTTCCTGCCGGTCACGGTAGCCGAGCGGTCTAAGGCATGCACTGTCTTCGCTCGCTCGGAAACCGGGATCGTGGGTTCGAATTCCACTCAGGGCATGGATGTTTGTGTGCGTTTTTCTGTGTTTGTCTACAGGTAGAGGCTTTGCGACGAGCTGATCACTCGCCCAAGGAGTCCTACCGAATGTGTAAGATCTAGTAAACCGAAGTGAAACGGAGAGTTTCATGGAGGTAGGCCTAGGCCCAAATTGGGGCTGTAGCGCAACAGAAAAAAAACCTCAGTGTTCCTAGTTATTTGTAGTTCATTCTTTAAGTGCTCATTAAATCCGATTACATATTCGAACCCCGTCTATAGCCACTCTAAAATCGTGACAATATTAAGAAGAAGCTATGGATCCATTAAGAAAAAACGGTATATGAAGATCAGGTTATAATCATGAGCATTATAAATTACATAATGAGTCAGATATAGTGAAAGAAATCAAAATAGAGCGGTTGAGATGGTTGGGAAAAATGTTTTAGAATACAGGAGAAGAACCCTTGCAGGAGGTTAGCTCTACGTAAACCAGAGGGCACTCGATGAGTAGGTGGACCCGCTATCAGGTGACTGGATTCAGTTTAAGAACATTTGAAAACAACGGAAGCTATAAAAGGGAGTTCACAGGACATGGCGAGCTATCGTAAAAGCGACCAAGGTCCATCATGAACTGTGGAGCAAGTTGTGATACTGGGCTAGTCAGACCTATCGCATATCCTCAGGGTGATGATAATCGTGTTATAAAGCATCGCTAGAATAAGAGCTGGTAGGCATAAAAGCGAAATACCCCGAAAATACTTATCTTACCGCCACATAACCATCTTTACTGCATTTGGATATGAACCCGGGTATATAAGGTAAGAACTTCGGACCTAACTCCTTGGCTGATATTGTAGTACTTGTATCTTCTAAAGAGACAGATCTTTCCATGTACAACGACATACTGGATTTAGATATTGCTGATCAAGCAATGAAATTGGACATGATACAGGAAATTACGGCCATACGCCGTAGCGTAGTTGGTTGAGGCACTACGCTGCAAGTCCCAGAAGTCCGCGGATTCAATTCCCGATGGGGTAATTGAGATTTTTGATTGACCTAATCCTTCCAGCCGCACTATGGCCCTCTAGTCAACTCAGCCTCTGACAGAAATGAGTACCAGGAATCTTACTGGGGTGTAAAGGGCGGCTGGCGCATAAGACTGACAACCTCACCGACATCTGTTTTTCGACGGTCTATATAAAATGTGGGAGCCTCGACGTCTCACAGCCCTATGTGCCTCAAGTTCCTGTTACAGGGACAGCTTTTATTTTACAGTAAATTATATAGGTACTGTTCACATGAAATTTCTCCAGTCTATAAGCAACAGCAGAAAGTAGACCTGTATACCTTGGGCACACAGTACTAATTCATAATAGTCCGCAACCTTTGAATCTGTAGCTCCTTCATCATGGGCCAAAAAGTGAGTAACTACCAAGACGCAGCAATGTTAGGACATCCAGCCGCTACATAAATTGTATTTAACAAAGGATACCTTTCCCATTTTGTCTGCGGCTATGTTGTACTATAGCCTCCCTTCTTCCTTCACCCCTCCTACAAATAATATAGTGTGTTCAGCAAGTCTACAACCTTCCTCGGTGATTACATCCGGATATGATGATCATAGGTAACTATTACAATTATCTGACCCTCAAAATAATTACAAAGTTCTGTGAACCTTTTACATGGTTGTTCAGTGAAGACTTATCAATACTAACAACATTTTTTCTTCTTTTCAAATCACATATCTTGAGAAATAAGTATATATATTAAAGGCTACCAAACTGCAAGATGCAGGGGGTTTCTACAGCAGATGATAGGCAGTAAAAATAAGGCAAATCTACCCCTGTAGCAGGCCGTGGTGGCCCATGAGTGTGTGAGACGTCGAGGCTCCCACATTTCCTATATAATCGGCTCACAGATGCCGGTGAGATTATCAGCCCTGCGTCCCGGCCGCCCTCTACCCTCAGTAGTATTACTGGTAGGCAGTTCAAAATTGAATTCGTTATTGTAACGAAAATCGAAGCTTTAAAGTCATCACAAAATCCTGTCATTGAATCCTCTAAGTGAGTTTCAATGTAGTTCACACCTGAACAATATACTACTCAAGAAACGGTTTTAATATTATCATACTTTTTATTCATAGAACTACGGAAGATCGTCCCTCTACAAGTGCTGCAATTATTGTGCAACTAAAAAGATAGATCAGAAAGTCTAACATTATTAAATTGTGTAAATTGTGAAGTGTAAAATTCTTTAAAAAGATAAAGGTATACATGTAACAGGCTGTGTAGGCCCATAGGGTTGTGAGATGTCGAGGCTCCGACATTTTCTAGACAATCGGCTCACAGATGGCGGTGAGATTGTCAGCCTTATGCACCGGCCGACCTTTACCCCCAAGAAGATTCCTAGTACTCATTTCTGTTAGAGGCTGAGTCGACCTCACAGCCACAGTGCGGCTGGAAGGATTAGATCAATTGAAAATATTCGATGACCTCATTGGGAATCGAACCTGCGACTTTCCGCTTTGCATCACAATGCCTCAACCAACAACAACACCGGGTGCCCCGTAAAATGCTTAAGCGTAGCAAAAGGTTAACCCTTTTTTACCTTGAATACAGGGGACATGCGACATGATTCAAATCTGCACCCAGGAATTCAGACTCTTGTGGCATCTTGTGATGTTAACTTTGTGAAATACTTTTATTATGAGCAACAAGCACCTGAGGCCACCCGAAAGTCGGAATAAAAAGGGAGAAGGGAAGTCAAGCGGACCATTGCGAATGTATAGAAGATATAGCAACGTGGCTCCGTCACACAAAACTTCAACAAAGGTCTGTTGTGACTTGCGGTTGGAAGGAACTAAACAACGAGGGGGAAGTTTCCCTTGCGTTGGTGATATACGCTTTCCCCATATTTCCCACTCCTGAAGAATGTGCATCCTCACATCCGCCCTGTGCCGCCATTTTAACTTCTTTAGCACTGTTCTGTTCAATCGGAAGTAAATAATTGTTATATAGAAGCCACGGGGTCGCGCCATAGCTCAAGCGGTTACTCGCTGGCTTCCCACCGCTGCGGCTCGGGTTCGATCCCCAGTCTGGTCAAGTAGGATTTCTGGTGGACAGTGTGGGTTTGGGGGGGGGGGTTCTCCAAGTACTTCGGCTTCCCCTCCAAATCTTCATTGCACCAAATGCTCCATCATTATAATCACCCGGGGCAGGCTACAATAGGCCAATCAGTGGCCGCCATGCCGAGTGGGCCCAGTTGGACTCCACCCCCCCACTAGAAGCCACGGGGAAGATGAATGAAAGATTAACAATGATGATGATGATGATGATTATGTAGGGTTGTAAGACGTCGAGGCTCTCAAATTTTGTAGACAATCGGCTCACAGATGGCGGTAAGGTTGTCATCCCTACCGGCTGGCCACCCTTTACCCCCCAGGAAGATTCCTGGGACTCATTTCTGTTAGAGGCTGAGTCGACCCAAGGGGCCACAGTGCGACTGGAAGGACTACGTCAACTGAAAAATCCAATGACTTTATAGGGAATCGAACTCGTGACCTAATAAAAATAATTCAATCAATATTTGAGGCACAAATTTCTGGGTATTATCCATAAAATAAGATAGTATGATTAACTAAGAATTAGACTTGAGTTAATCATACTGGGATTGGTTCAAAATTTTAACAAATGGAACTAAAAACCCTTACTAAAAAAAAGGCAAAGAGATTGTAAATAAAGAAAGAATATTTATTCCATTGTCGATTCTGTAGTCTAGACGCTATACCGACTGAGCTCTCGCAGCCATAAAATCGAACTGTAATAAATTAACTTAAAATTTAAAATATAAAACATTCTCATGCATGACACAATAATGTCATTGCCAAAGCAAAGAGATACATACAGGGATAAACAACTTTTCTGGCAATTAAACACTTGGACGAGAGGAAAGACATCTCACTGTGTGATAATTTTATGGAGTTTACATTAACACAGAGGAGATGGGATAGCTCAGTCGGTATAGCGACTGGCTACGGGCTGGACGACCGAGATGTCGGAGTTCGAGTCCCGGTAGAATCAAGAATTTTCTCACTCTTCCATATCTTCCAGACCGGCTGTGGGGTCAACACAACCTCCTATACAATTGGTACCGGAGACTTTTTCCCGGGGTTACAGAGGACCGGGCGTGAAGCTGACCACTCATCTCCAACAAGTTCAGAGGTAAAAATGATGTGGATTTATACATCAACTCCCCCATACGTCCTCACGGCGTGGTGCTTAATTAGTTAAACACAAGGAAAACTTCGTATGATTATAGCATAAAATGCATCAATATACTTTCTAAAGGACCCTGGGTTTGATATATGGTTGTATATCTTAGCTCTAACATTTCTCTCACAGACTAAGCGAATCCTGGGCTACAGAGGGAACTGAAAGTTCAGTCAAGGAACTATAACACCATTATCAGTGATTAATGGTTGGTATATGTTAAATGCAAAGGAACAAGCAGTTTATGTATGAAATATAACTGCACGAGGTACATAGGCGCCCTCCTGGAACAAAAGCAAGAGCACAGCTCATTACGCATGTGCAGATCCTGTGACGAAATACGCAGCTGAATCGCTTCATCGTTATGTTCGAGGGTTCAGTAACCACATGGTCAGTTCTCTGTAAACACTTGTTAACTGCTTGTCTTTCACTAGTGTCTGAATAACTATACATAATGTTCAATCAACATGCGTTGGCCGGCTGAAGAGCATAAATGTTCGCATAATGATGCGAGTCCCTCTGTCCCCCACTGCTGTTCTGCGTCCTTCTCCTCCGTTTCCGCTGAACAGACGTTGATAAAACATGATACCGGGATCTACATCTGAAGATGTCAGGTGAATATATTCATGTAGTAACATGATGGATGAAAGCCGGAATAGAAAACCAACAAAAGATATCCATTAGTAGGTTAACGGCTGAGTAAACACGTTTCCGGGGTAAGGAATAATCACGCAACAACAGAGGAATTTTTGAAAGTGATGTTTTCTATGCGGTCCTTGTCGAGCTATATTAGAAGAACCAACTGGAATTTTCTTTCAGTCGCCGTGTGAAGACGGTTTCCAATACTTCCACCGTAGTCCTGTGAGTCGTGGTAGGCAACTAGCTACGGGCTGGATGGCCGAGGGGTCGGAGTTTGAGCCCCGGTAGGTGCAAGATTTTTCTCCTCTCGATGTCGTCCAGAGAGGCTCTGGGGTTCACCCAGTCCCATAACCAATGGCTAGCTGGCGTATTTTCATCTGGAGTAAATCGGACGGACCGTAAAGCTAACCACTCACCTCCAACGAGTGCCGAGGTCAAGAATACGTGAATCTTATATTCCCTCATACGTCTTCATGGCGAGTGCTTAATTAGTTAAGTAAAGGGACAACTTTTTCTTTTTTATTTTAGTTTTCCTGGGGAAAAATACTTAAATAGAGACTTAAGAGAACCCGCATTAAGCTTTTAGTCTCTCTTTATGGCAACAAGCTCTATCTATCTATCTATGGCTCTACAGTACTTTTGTTAGAACTTGGTAGCCGTTTCAGTTTATTAATCCTATAAACAACCGGTAGAACTCCTTGGACGGGGGATCAGCCCGTCGCAAGGCTGCTAAATACATACAGGACAGCATAAACACAGAATAAAATCACACAGACATCCATGCCTTGAGTGGGATTCTAACCCACGATCACAGGGTTCGAGTTAGCAAAGACAGTTCATGCCTTAGACCGCGCGACCACTGCGATCGGCCCCAGTAACAAGTTTAATGAAGAAAAATGTAATGATCATTGTTTGAATGACTCCAAATTTATAGAATTTGTTAAGGTTTCCACGAGCTGCAACATTCCTCAACCACTGCACTGATCACGACCGCATAACATACGCCTGTAAACTGGTGTTGCAACATGTCTTACGGTTAGATTCACTTCTGGCTTGCAATGTAGAAGCTATGTAAACACACAAGTAGGAGCAAGTTTTTGCAAGGGGTGTGGAACCAGAGAGACGTTGAAGAGAGGCCTTCTTACCAGTTAATAACACTCAGCCACTTGACCCTGTACTCGAACAGTGCAACGTCATTCTCCCATAACGTCCATACATACGTTAAAATACAATATAAACACTGTAGATGATTGATGAGTGTAAGAGCATCATGTGATACAGTAACGACATCAGCTCACCTAGCGGGAGGGCGGACAACTACAATAGCTGCAGGGGAACAGTTTCTTCTTACTGTGTGGATTCATTGTATATGAATGCTACAGAGAGACAGACCTACAGAATTCTACTGATGGATTCTATACTTCATGTGAGTGACGGGAGAGCCCATGCATGCTTCCGGGAGACTGGATATCTTCAAAATTACTCTCATCTCCTCTTCAGACTGTCTAGACTGGAAGTCCTCAAAATGAAATTCGATTTAAATATATAGAGTACTGTCTTCTGGGACTTTACACCGTATAGTATGGTAGTCACCAACGTTTCTCGGAGGGATATGCTCTCTCCATCATTGGGGGGGGGGATATTCTTCAATCCTGCAATATTATGTCGCAGATTCCTTCTAAACGTCGGTTATCTAACGGATTACACGATGCCGCACCCAACAAGACAGTGATCTCCTTAGTCACTGCGTGGAGACCTGAAATCCCATATGCCTAATGTAGATCTTACAGCAAAATTTTGTTCAGGCTTTTACTGGAAAGGGTATAATGGAAACTCTGTAGTTTCCGTTTTGTACAGATAAGGCACGATACATATCCAACGTATGTATCACAGAAAGCATTTACTTACTTACTTACTTACTTACTTACATACTTATGGAGCTGAGCCCTTCTTGAGGATAAGCCAAATCTGCAGCTACTCAAGGATTTCCCAGCATTTTATGGACCCCGAAGGTTCATTACCGTGTTCACAAGAACCCTCCACTGGTCCCTATCCTGAGCCAGATCAATTCAATCCATACCAGCCCATCTCTCTAAGATCTATTTTAATATTTTTCGCCCACATACGTCTTGGTCTTCCCAGTGGTCTCTTTCCTTCTGGCTTTCCCACCAATATCCTATATGCATTCCTCTTCTCCCCCATTCGTGCTACATGCACTGCCAACCTCATCCTCCTTGACTTGGTCATTCTAATTATACTTGGAGAAGAGTACAAGTTATGAAGCTCCTCATTTTGTAGGTTTCTCCAACCTCCTGTCATTTGATCTCTCTTCGGTCCAAATATTCTCCTCAAAACACTGTTCTCAAACACCCTCAGTCTGTTTTCCTCCCTTAATGTCAGAGACCAAGTTTCACACCCATACAGAACCACACGGAAATGAATAGTTTTGTACTATCTTAAAGCACAAATGGAAAAATTCATTTAAAATATGTGCACTATAGGCTTATTGTTATAAAGTAATATAACTTATTTAACTATTAAATCAACATAAATACTGTCACGCATTAGGTGTTGCCGTTGCCATGTTGAAAAGTTCGAGAAATACTGGATTATCCTGAAGCAACCAAGCCGTTTGCGCTACTGTAAATGCAAAGGAATCACAATTGGGAAGTTGATAGAAACAGAATGTTTATCTGCATGCCCTTCTTGTGCAGAGACAAGACGCTCATCACGTGCAGAGAGACAATAGACACTATGACCTCATACAGCTGCATACTCCGTTTGGCCACTGTCCGAGATTACTGGAGTACAGTATGTCAAAATTGTGTCAGTTGAAAAGACAGATTTACAAGAACATACTCCAATTGCATACACAAGATTAGCGTCCGCTGTCTGTGGCATTTTGGTAATGTCATTGATATTTATGTTTGAATAGCGTAACGCTCTTTGAAAATTAAATTGCAAGTTTTCCAGCTTGTTCAGTCCCTTTTCATTACTTTCCTCTCTCATTTCACATTAAAACATTGGAGGAAAATATAGCTCGAACGTGCCGTTACAGGAAAACAATGACTTCAGTGTTCTCAGTGAAGTCCGCGTCCTCTGCGAGGTCAAGGAAGTAATACGGCATACACATTATGCTTACTGGGTTTATGATTAGGGAATAATTACTGTAGAAGAGGTTATAATATTGAATGATGTGTCGGAAAACTCCGACAAATAACACCATCTGTCAGACACTGACAGTAACTACGTCCACTGTGAGAATAAAGAAATAAATAGCCTGTAACCTACATCAAATTAGTTTATATGTGTAAGATCACTGAAGAAAGAAACAGGCCTACAGGCCCGTGAGTGCAAAGCTAAGCGCACTGCACTCAGTTCTGCACAGTCTCAGAAATTTTCCCGTATAGGCTATCTGCGTTAAATACCCACCACATGGTATCATGTTTCAAATAAACTCTGCTGACCTGGGTATGACCTGCATTATATGATGCATACCAATTCTACCATTCAGATAGTTTTCCGTTTAATACAGGTACGTACATTCTTCCGATTGAAACAAGTTAAATGTATTATGGAGGGTATTTATATATTTATGATATGAGTAAAACCTAATCCAAATTATTTTCGCTTAGTGGGGGGTGAAATCCAGCTGGGTTCACTAGACACGTCGGCCACTGATTGGCCAATTGTACCTGTCCCGGATGATTATGATGATGGAGAATTTGGTGGAATAGAGATTTGCAGGGGAAACCGAAGTACTTGGAGAAAACCTGCCCCAGGGCCACTTTGTCCACCACAAATCGCAACTGGCTAGAACCCGGGCCGCCGCGGTGGGAAACAAGCGACTAACCGCTTGAGCTATGGCGCGGCCTAATTCAAATTATACTGTGAATACAATGCAATTATACTGGTACATTTTATTCATTCATTCATCAGTAATCTCTCAGACAACAGGTCCACAATCCCTTCCAAAACAGTTCTTCCACTTGATGCGATCTAGAACTTTCTCCTTCAAATGAGAATATCCTCTTCTGTCCCCAAGGTCATCCAGCATCTTCTTACGTCTTCTTCCTCGTCTTCTGGTCACTTCTATCCGCCCCTCTGTCTTTCCTTCAATATCTTCATTTAGAAGGCAGTTACCACGTAAGATATGACCAATCCCATTAGCCTTAGATTTTCTTATTTCGTGTAGGATATTCCTCTGCTCATTGACTCCAAATAACACTTCTTCATTTCTCACATAATCGGTCCAATTGATCTTTTCCATCCTTCTCCAACACCACATTTCGAAGCTTTCCAGGGTACATTTTATATTTTCAGTCTTATTTGATTTCTTCCTTTCTTCCGTGTCTTTCTTTTCCCATTTCCTTATTAGACCTTTTTTCTTTCTTCGCAGCCCATGAAAGTGTTCTGCAAATATTTTCTTTCTGACTTAATTCTTTCCCAGATTGTTCGCCTAGAGGCAGAGCACAGGAAACAGAGTACGTAACAAGCTTACGTAAACTGAGTTCAGCTTCCACACGTCTCGCTACAATGTGCTGAACATCCTGTAACACATTCATATGACGCACGTGCGGGTCATCAGAGATGCAAGCAATAAAATATCTTAATGTTTACGAGTGTGCCGCTATTGCCTAGCAAAAGCGTAAATTGAAGCTAATGCACAGAATTAAGAGGTTAATTTTCAGTGGCTTCACATGAGCAAGTTAAGTGGAACTATAAATAAATTCTCTGCTGGCACACTTGAATCTTCCGAATCGTTTTAATGGACTATCATGATGGAAGAAGGGTTTATTAACGCAATAGAGTGACCTTTCCACTGGTTGGTTATGATGAGACAATAGGATATATGGTTTAGATAACTATATTAGAAAATTCTACAAGGGATTTTGAAGCCCACAAATTTCTAGTCTTTTTCAGTGACATGTGCAAATCAGGTTGTTTTAAATAAATCGGACTCCTTGGTCACGAAAATTGCAATAAAAATGTTGTACGACGCGTAATGTTTTGGTGATCATCTAGTTCTTATGCAACGCTTTAACGTACAGACTGCTTAATATGCAATATCATATAATGACGTTATTGAAATGAGAATGAAAAATGTATTGTAACGGATTTGAACAACACGTTGCCATGCAACAGCTCTGTAAACACAGCCGAACAGAGAAAGCTGTGTTTTTCGTGTCCTAGGTGACGTCACACAACAGGGGATAGTGATCATATGACATATGTTTCCTGTGATGCATGTCCGTTCTTCGGCTGCATACCTGTATATAAGCAAGAATCCACGATTTATAGTTCGTTACGAGTTACGCGTAGTAGCAGCGGCAGAAGCAGGCGAACAAGCAAGCAAGCAGTAATGAATGAATGAATGTATAAGGGGTGGGCCTTCTTGGCCCTTGCACCGCGGCCACACTCATCTATTGTGCCTCCCCTTCTGATTATACCCTCAGCAATCCTTCACTTCGAATGAAGCGAAGGATCTTGTACGTGGGGACGTCGAAATAGTCACTTGGTTCCATAAAATATTCACCCAAGTGACACAATCTTAAAGAAGCTAAGGTCTCACATTCGCAAAGGATATGTGTGGCTGTTTCGTTTTCTTCTTGACACCTCTCACAAGTATAGCACAAATATAGTATATATATATATATAAATGCACTCTTTTGGTCACGTATACACGTATAACTATAATATAATGAGAAATTTGTATATACAGATCTTAAATTGGTTTATCAAAATTTATTTACTACTAATATTATCGAAAGATTCGCTGAAAGAATTCTGAATTGGTTTCTTCACGTAAAAAGTAAAGCTATCCCTATAACAGGCCGTGAAGGCCCATAGGGTTGTGAGACGTTGAGAATCCAACATTTTCTCTAGACAATCGGCTCATAAATGGCGGTGAGTTTGTTAGCCTTACGCGTCGGCCGCGCTTTACTCCCCAGGAAAATTATTTACTTAATTCCTGGTACTCATTTCTCTTAGAGGCTGAGTCGACCCCAGGGCCATAGTGCGACTGGAAGGATTAGGTCAATTGAAAAAATCCAATGACCTCACTACTATTACAATGCCATTGGTCATTATCAGTACATACAGAAATTATTACAATGTCATAGATTTAAAATATTATTCTGTAACATTTACTACGGTGTATTGAAAATGTGCTTCTGAAGATGGTCGCTACGACTGAAACATGCAAAGATGAAAGGTTAAAAAAAATTTATCAATCAAACAGGACGGTGTTAATAACCTCTTGTACTATTGCTAGTGTGACGGACCAGGATAAACCAAGTCAAATTTATGGTAAGAAATATACACTATTAGATTTCTCATCGTGTTGTGTATTAACATAATTATAATTGTTTTATATATCCGTCAATACAACAAATCACTTGTACAATATATAACATAGTAGTTATTTATTATAAATAAGTACTACTATGTTATATATTATACAAGTAATTTGTTGTGTTAACGGATTTTAAGACAATTATATTTCCTGTGAACACAGTAATGAACTTTCGGGTCCCACAGAATATTGGGAAATTCTTGAGTAGCTGAGCGAGTGGCGGCTTCACAAGATGGGCTCAGTTCTGAAGTAAGTTAGTTAGTTAGTTACAACTCTTGTAGCCATATTTTGCACGACAAGCCTTTTATTAGTAAACTGTTATATTTATACTTCAGAATCATTTTAAATTGGGGCTTAATTTAACCCGTTATTTATTATTATGGCTCTACAGCCCTTTGTTGGGCCCTGGTCGATTTTTCAATTTCCTAATCCTAAACTCAGTCGATAGGTCTCCTTGAACGGGGCATCAGCCCGTCACAAAGCCGGTACATACACACAGAAGAGCACCAAAACAGAATAAAGGCACAAAGACACACTTGGCTTGAGGGGAATTCGAACCAACAATCCCACTGTTCGAGAGGATGAAGACAGTTCATGCCTTAGACCGCTAGGCCACTGCGATCGGCTGATTGAACCAATATAAACCAAAATTTGTTCAGAAACTCTTGATTTTCATCCACACTGTTCAGTTGTTTCGGTGATAGCAGATGCGGACTGACAGATGGGGGAATGCAACTTTCCCATTAGGCTCCATTATACAGGTCGTGGAAAGAATATCAGAAGTTGTACATGGATGAATATGTAACTGAGGGATGGAAAGTTTCATTAGTTAATTTTCCAAAGCCTCAGAGCGAAACAGACATTCTACAACAGTGGGAATTTATTGCGTGAAAGTAAATGCAATTACACTAAGACACATTTCATTTTATTATTTATTTGTTTCCGAAATCCTGTTTGAGCGGTGACAACAAACCATGGACCCTGCTTGAGGTTACACTCAGTTTAATTTGAATTTCGTCGCGTTGAATTATGTACACAACAACAAGGAATTGGGATGAATGTTTCAGCAGGCAGTCCAGATATCATATGAATAAAGCGAACGGTATTATGATGCAGCTTTCATGCAAACCCGTAATAACTGTTACCTCGTGCGTTATGTAACGAACGTTATTATAAACAGTCGTCACAAGAATCTCTTACTTCATAATTTGCTTGACAAAAATTATTATACTTTCAATAAGATCTAAGAACACAAGCACGTGCCCTTTATAACTTTATATGTTTGGATTTGTACCGTGTGTACCTTGTTTATTGTAAGTATTTCGTTTTGTATTGTTCTCTAATGTTATAGACTTTCCCTGTCTGTATCAGTGTAAGTTCTACTGCCACCGAGTGAACATCCAATTGCGGTAAAATAATAATAATAATAATAATAATAATAATAATAATAATAATAATAATAATAAAAGTTTGTGGCAATGGCACATCAGTACACTTTTATGTTTCTGCACATTATCCATCATCCTTTTCCTATCTAAAATAACGTCCTGTTTAGGTTTAAAAACACAACGTTTCAGAGACATGATTCTGTCTCCGTCTTCAGATATAACATATTAAGTTTGAACCAAACGATAGAGCTAGTACCTATTTCCGTACACTTGCACCAACACAGGATGGGCCCAAATTAGTAGGTTTTACCTGAAGACGGAGGGAGAATTCAGTCTCCAAAACGCTGTTTTTAAATATAAATAGGAAGTGTTTTAGATAAAAACAGGGCCGCGCCATAGCTCAAGCGGTTAGTTGCTGGTTTCCCACCGCGGCGGCCCGGGTTCGATCCCGGGTCTGGTCAAGTGGGATTTGTGGTGGGCAAAGTGGCGCTGGGGCGGGTTTTCTCCGAGTACTTCGGTTTCCCCTGCCAATCTTCATTCCACCAAATTCTCCATCATCATAATCACCCACCACTAAGCGAATTAAAAAAAAATAGATAAAACCAGGACGCTGGATAATGTCTAGAAACATAATGTTTGTATCAAGCTTTCAATTCATATATTTTACATAATGCAGTGTGGTCACAAAAAAATGCGTTTTCTATTCATTTCAGAAAGTGTGGTCGTTACTTCCCATTTGCCATCTAACGGGCCTTCCCGGTTATTTTTTGTTGTTGTATTGTTCCTGACTAGGTATTTTTAGCATTTCTTGACTCCTGTTAAGGCCCGTCCACATTACTCGTGCTCGTGCGTCAGAAGCTTATTGCTGCCGAAAAATCAAGATCTGGAGCTGATATCTGTTGTGAAGAAATACGAAGGCTTTGTTTGGGCGTCCACTTCGTCAGCTCCAGATCCTGATTCGAGACTTCCCTTTTCTTCGCCTCCTACGACTCGCAGGTCCATTCTTGCTTCAATTATCCTTATTATAACCCCTTTTCACGGACCGAATAAAGACACTGTTTGCAAAAGTTCCGCTATTGTTGTATGTTTATTCGTTGCAGCAGGAACGTGTTCACCGTCGCCTAGAAACGGCTCTACACGCTAAAATATGATTTGGTGTGCCATACTCTACACTGAACTAATAGCTACTGTGTTACGACGAGCAAAGGCTTGAGGCACCCTGGGTTAATGCAATTTATACACTGAAAATAAATTTGAATGAAAATTACCTAGCTTGAGAAATCGGGGATTCAAATAGACTGCACTGGAGATCACGACAAACACGCTAAACTATCTGGCACATAGCGTCTTTCGATCAACGAATTCACTGATTTTATTCCTCGCGGTATAAATGGGTAGAAACAGAGAAGAGAAATTCAATTGTTATCTTAAAAATAATTTATTGCCACATTCATAAACTACACATACTAATGAAGGGACAGGATCGGCGTTTATAATGTGGTACTTAATTATGAATTATGATTTCATTTCGAGATGGACAGTGAGGCGTAGAACAATTGCATTTGCTATGTAAATGCAAAAATAATGCATAATAATCAAATTAATATGAATTCCATCTATTAAATGTTCATTTATGTGTACGCCTTTTATAAATTCAGCACACCTATTATCTCGTAACATGTAGAACAGCGATGTAAATATAATGGGAAGCAAATATGACTACAATCACAAAGAAGCTTACGTAATAAAGCAATATTTGTTTTTGTGCTTAATTAAACACCAGGACATGGAGAAGTTGGGAGTGGAGGTACAGCTTCACGCACTCTTAAGCTGACACTGGATAAAGCTGAGAGGTCAGCTTCACGCTCCAGTCGTTATACCCTAGAGCTTATCTCAAGGCAGTGGTGAAGAGAAACGTATCTGCTCCTGACTAGAATCGAATCCCGGCCTGTCAGGCGTCAGTCAGTTACTCAAGTTAATAATGTATACCGATTCTCATATAGGTCTGTTTTTTCTGAGTATTTTTTTTTAATATTTTGATATGGTAAGAGCTATTCCTATAAAACGCCGTGGAGGCCCACATGACTGTGTGACGTCGAAGCGCCCACATTTTTCTAGAAAATCGACTCACAGATGGAGGTGAGTTAGTCAGCTTTGGGCGACAGATGCCCTTTACTCCCCAGGGAGATTTCTAGTACTCATTTCTGTTAGAGGCTGAGTCAACCCCAGGGCCATAGTGTGGCTGGAAGGATTAGGGAAATTAAAAAATCCGTTGACCAAATGGGGAATTGAACCCGGGACCTTCTGGCCTGTAGCATAGGGCCTCAAGTACTACCGCGTGCCCCCATTTTATTAATCAATAATGATCCAAAGAAAATATAAAGTCAAGGAGGATAAGATGATCAGGTCATGTAGCACGAATACGGATGAGGGGAATGAATATAGGATCTTGGTGGGAAAGCCAGAAGGAAAGAGACCACTAGTGAGACGAAGACGTAGGTGGGTGGACAGTACTGAAATGGATCTTAGAGGGACAGGATGGGGTGGCGTGAACTAGGTCGATCTGGCTCAGAATAGGGACCAGTGGAGGGCTCTTGTGAACACGGTAATGAACCTTCGGGTTCCATAAAATGCTGGGAAGTTCTTGAATAGCTGCAGATTGGCGGATTCTAAAGAAGGGTTCAGCTCCGTGATGTTAGTTAGTTATACTAAAGGATTATGTTTTTATTAAATAAACGTCATACTTCACAACATCAGTTGGTAAATAAATTTTCCATTATTAAGAGGCCTCGAAAATAAAATGTATTACATTCATACCACAAAGAAGTAAGTAGTTTTAGAGTTCTCAATTTTTATGTGTCTGACCCAAAAGCCTTGCAACATATAGCTTTAATTCTTTCTCTGACAAGAGGTCTAAGAAGGTGAATTTATCTCATGCGCATGCGCAAACAATACCACTTCTTGTGAAAGATAAATGGAGTATGATATTTGCTTCCACACATATGTTTTCATAATTAACTGTCATTTCGTAAACTTCATAATTCTCCAACCAGGGAACGCTTCTACCTAGAGATCACCACTAAACCCCAGCCCTTTGAGAAATTCTGTGACTTCCTGTAGTTTGGTTACTGGGACTAGAGACACAATAACTCTGACACATTTTATGCATTATGAACTGAATAATCGTAGAAGCTTGTGGGAAATTAGAAACATTAATACAAAAATTATACATCGCTAAATGCATAAAAGTGTAACATAATGAGTTTTCTTGTTGGGATATTACACAGAGTTTGTGTAAGAAGGTAAAGTTGTCCCTGCGCTTAACTAATAAGGTACTAAACCATGAAGGCGTACGGGGGAGTGGATGTATAGGTCCACATTTTCTTGACCTCGACACTAGATGGAGATGAGTCGTCAGCTTCCCAACCCGGACGCTTAATCCCCGGGGCAGAGCCCTCTGTACCTATTGGATAGGAGGCTGGGTGAGCCCCAGACCCGGTCTGGATGACGTGGAGAGGAGAAAAATCTTACGCCTACCGGAATTCGAACCCCGACCCCTACATCATCTGGCCCATAGCCAGTCACAATACCGACTGCATTATCCCGGTAGTTGTGCAGTCTTAATAACCTCACCTCTATACTAATGCCTCAAGAGCTGCATCTCAAAAGCTGGAAGTTTCTCTTTTATAAAATTCGGAGCCCCTGATATCAAATACCATCTCCGTCGGTAGCTCAGCAGAACTGTATGTCTCAGGTTAATTAGCTGCAAGCTATTCGACCAACAAATTGGGGCGCAGGAGTCGCCACCCCCGCCCATGTTCTTTCCCCCTAATTAACTGCTAACCTCCTCCCAGCATCTGGTGTTCAGTCTTCGAGCTCGAATAACAAGCATAATGACCACAATATTCTACTTAGTTCAACAAATTGCTTTCATGTTGCAGCCCAAAACAGCTTTCAACTTAATTACACAGGAAGACAAGGCTATAGGTCATTCGCGAAAATCATAGGTTCTATATCTATCAGCGTGGTAGGTCTCTTGTCAACCTGGAGAACACGATATGATCGTGAGAAAAGTGTAATACAATTTCATTCAGCTATTTCAATACACAGATATAGGCCTATGTGTTTATTAGCATGAAGTCCTCATAGGTAAGAATATACCCTCTTCATATTACAAAGGATTTTATCAACGCGTTGCCAGGCAACAGCTCCGTAAACACGGAGTGAGGCAACAATAGAAGGGAAACTGTTATCTATGTTGTCCGCGCCGAGCAAAGGCGCGGAGATATGGGAAGTCTGTTGCCATGCAACGCAACGGTAAACATGCATCCACAACAATGGGAAACGGTGTTTTCTATAGGGTCCGTGCAAATGAGTTATGTTAAAAGCAAACGGCGCTACAGTTCAGTGACAGTGGCAGAGTTCTGAGCTCACGGTGGAAGATAGCCACGGGAAGTTCGTAGAAGAATTTAACGTATGATTTGACGACTCTATATGTGCTGTAGTACAGTGGTACCAGGAAAGACCAGAATACGACGGAAGGCGAAGTGCCTCGGCAGCGAATCAACGTGCTTTGGAGACCGAAGCAGAGCTACGCAGACAGGGATTCGTTATGCGGAAGGAGCTGAGTGTGTGAACCGTTATAACCGAGTGTGATTGTAATAGTGACGTCAAGTACATCGATCCATCAATCCAGAGAACCCAGTAATTACTTGTCGCGTTACCAGGATACGTGATACTATTATATGGCATATCTTTCCAGCATGTGGACTAAAATTACAGATAATTACAGGACTATATGTCATCTGAGCCGGTCACGGTAGCCGAGCGGTCTAAGGCATGTACTGTCTTCGCTCGCTTGGAAACCGGAATCGTGGGTTCGAATCCCACTCAGGGCATGGATGTTTGTGTGCGTTTTTATGTTTGTGTACAGGTAGAGGCTTTGCGACGAGCTGATCACTCGCCCAAGGAGTCCTACCGAATGTGTAAGATCTAGAAAAACAGAAGTGAACGGAGAAGTTCATGCAGGAAGGCCTAGGCCCATTGGGGCTGTAGTGCCAAGGGGGAAAAAAATGCCATCTGAGGACTTAAAGATGTGAAGAGTTCTTTCCCCAGCTGTAAAGCAGCCGGGGCGTGAATCTGGGCAGTATTCTCTTTGTAATACTGAAGTTAAGTATACGTGGATCTATACTTCCACTCCTGTATACGTCTTAATGGCGTGGTGCTTAATTAAATAAGCATGGGTACGACTTAACCAGCGGTATCTGGTGGTGGTTATTAACGTTTCTGGAGGCATACTGCCACAGTCCTCAGAGATCCGTCGGAAACTTAGTAAGATCGATGGTACCGTAAATCAAGAGACAGGAATAACTCGGTATGGACGTCATTCCAACATAATATCGTACTTTTCAGTTTCATAAATGTAAAATGCAAACAACATTGCCTTTCGTAAAGTCTGGGTTGGAAGCATTAATAACATCCAGGAATTTCGCTTGGTACAGTTAGGGCTGGTACAAACACATGAACTTGGATCAAAGCAGGCGCTAATTATGCTGCAGTATACAAAACAGCGTCGCGGCGCCGGCAAGAAATCTGTTAAGTTTTTGGTTAGGAAATGATATATAATGATCTATAGGAGCTAGGCTTATGAAATTCTGTATGGGGATAGATCAGAAACATATCCATAAAAATTGTATGTTGCGAAAATTACGACCGAGCGGAACTTTAAAGTTATATTTGGCGAATTTAATGAAGTTTGAAACTGCAACCGAAACTGCGCATATGCTGGTGCCACCGTGCAGACTGAGGCATTTGAAGGAAAGTAAGGGTTACAAGTACTGTCCAGAGTGACTGGCTTCATTACTGAGCCTCATGGCTCTTCTTGTAAGAAATACGTCGTAATTATCCCTGAAGCATACAAATATTAACATATCATGTACTTATATTCGTATGTGGATATGCAAAACCTCTGGTATTAATTACGTAGGTCGATAATGTAGTTTACATATGTGCAACTTAGCACTGACCGCCTCTATGGTCTAGTGATCAGAGTTCCTGGCTACAGATCCAAAGGTCCCGGGTTCGATTCCCGGAATTACCAGATTTTCTGAGAAGTAGTGGGTCTGCAAAGGGGTCCACTCAGCTTCTTGAGAATAATTGAGGAGCTATTTCAAAGAAATAGCGCCTCTCGTCTAGAAAACCGAGATTAACGACCGTGGGGACCCGTTGCGCTGACCACGTGACACCCTCTATCCGCTAGAGTTGTCACTAACTTCGCCGACAGGCGGTGGTCACTCGGTCGGTATAATTCGCTTGCGGACTGAACGCCACGGAGTTTACGTTTCTTTTAGTTTTCAGTTAAGCAACTTAGTGTATGTGAAGTCCCGATGTGGTCATTGGATTTTTCAATTGACCTAATCCTTCCGGCCGGACTAGGCCCTGGGGTTTACTCAGCCTCTAACAGAAATGAGTACCAGGAATTAATTAAATGATTTTCCTGGGGAGTGAAGCGCGGCCGGCGCGTAAGGCTGACAACCTTACCGCCATCTTTGAGCCGATTGTCAAGATAATGTGGGACCCTTAACGTCTCACAACCCTATGGGCCTTCACGGCCTGTTACAGGGATAGCTTTACTTTACTTTTTACTTTTTTACTGTTTTTTCTTAATAATTATAAATTTAATCTGCAATAATTGAAGTTCAAGGCAGTATGAGTTGGAAAATGGGGAAGAAATATTTTTGAAATGATCTACTCCATCTGAAGCACATGTTTTCACTTCTCCTTTATTCTCGTTTATACGCGTAAGGGAAGAAATACCAGAATTCACAGGGAGGAAGTGAATATGTATTACCTCCAAAGTACTTTGAGGTGGGGTAAAACGTTTTAATTCCACGTTTCCTTTGAGTGTTAATGGTGGGCTACATGGGAACCGAATTAAAGAAAAACAAATGAAATCGATTCCCCGCAGGCATGGTAACAAAGAGCCTCTGGATTATACTGCTCTGACGTAGGAATGGAGCAAATTACACGCAGTTTGCATTCCAGTAAACAGAGAAGGAAACAGTGCCACTTTACAGCAAATAATTGTATACATGCCTATATACAAATATAGTCTTCGAAAAGACAACATAATTTTTATATCTGAACCTTTTTATGCTTTCGTTACATGCTTATTACATGATACATGTTTGTGCTTCCATTATAAAACATTTCGTTGCCAGCATGAATAGAATCTGACGTTACAGTGTTACTCATGCTATATTAAAGAAATGCAGCGCTCCAAGTTCAAACGCGTACACCAGTCTAGAAAATGCATCTTCGTAACTGTGATCACCCAACAGTCTTCATGATCATTTCCTGCAGCAAGGAAATCGTATTCCTCCAACGCAAACGTGAAAAAGGTAAATTTATCTCTGTACCTACAAACCTTGAAAACGGATGGGGAGTGGCGGTGTAACTCCATGAATTCTTAACCTTGCTACTAGATGGAGTTGAGTGGCCAGTTTCAAGCCGCGGCCGCTTTATCCCCAATGAAATAACCCCCGGTACCTACAGGCTAAGAAAGACGGGTAGAAATAAGAGGGGGGGGGGCGTAAATTAAAAAATAAACGCATACCTCAAGGAGTGGTGTGTTCTGTGGTTCGTAACAACTGAGCTACGTGTTCTACTACCTATTCTGTACAAAGGTGAACTTGCGTTCACCGAAAATCTGACACAGAAAAAGGCGCAGATAGCCTGGAATTCGTGTCCAATGTTGGGTTTGAGTTTGTCACAACCCTTGGCAATGAAGACTTCTGTATTCTGGGACACCTCTCAGCGCAGTCCAGTGAAAATCATCCGACGTTTCGTTGGAACATACATCTGCTCTCTGTGCTTGCTACCTGCTTCATGATGATTTATTTCCTGACTTACTCTTCGACTCTGAAGAAACAGGGGATATGTACCTCCGAGATTTCAGCTGACTTAACAGGACTTCACGGCGTTATATCCCCGAAGACAGAACTCTTCAATTGCAACAAAATGTTATTTAAAACTAAATGTAGAAGCGATATATTTTCTCTCCAAAACCCCCTACTGTGTGATACATATGGTACACATAAATTTCACGTATATAAATCATTTTAATGATACAAAATATGTGTCGAAACGGAATTAGGTCACAATGTGTGTTTCAAATAAGGGTGACGGGACGAGGGTGAGTTTCGAGACCCTCCCTAATCATCTGTCCGGAACCTCCACACTTCCGTATGGCCGCCATATTGCCTCAAAGCAGCAACTGTTTCCCAAATGCTTGAGATTTCACAGGGCGTTTTATTGACAGAAAAAAAAAACAATAATATATATCTGGACGTAAGTAGAAATTACTGTCTGTAATTTTCAATAGTTTGAAGGACGCTTCGCCATAATTTTCCAACATGGCGCACTGTACAGTGCGGTACCATCAAGCACCCGGTTTCCAAATAAACTGAAGGAGAGATGAGGATTGATTTCGTGAATTTGTCACTAAGTAACACACGCAAATAGGGCGATGGTGCCAAATTCACGGTTCAAGTTAATGATTCATGCATGAAACGCTTTACACAAACAAGTAGGGTACAAGACGTAAAGCGAAGGACGGTTAAAAGCCATATTAAGATGTAGGTTATTCAGAGTACCCTGGAGACGGAGGCAGAATTTTTCTCCGAAACACCGGTACCCACCAACAAGACTACACGGTGCCACAGGTCGGATGCTTAAAGCTAAATTCAAACCAGTGCCGGAAACGAGAAAGCAACTTGTGAGATTCGAGGTCGGTGAGTATGTGACTACGTGTAGTCTGGTAGAGCGGTATCAGTGCTTCTGAAGAGCCTACTCTTTTCTCAAACGTTGGTAGCTTCTACCAGGCTACGCGGCACCACGTTCCAGAAGACAGCACCAGAGAAACTGTTTTACTGAACGAAGCGGTTTCGTGCCCAGATATCACTATCCGTAACTGCCGGCCCCTGATTTCAATGCGTAAACTGTAAAGATATCCCTGCGCTTGATAATCTAGCTCCACGTCATGAAGGCGTATGGGGGAGTGGGGGTATTGCTCGAAAATTCGTGACCTAGGCACCAGATGGAGTAAAGTGGTTAGCTTCACGCCCCTATCGCTTTACCCCAAGGGGAAGAGCTACCGGTACCCATTGGATAGGAGGCTGGGTGGGCTCTAGAGCCAATCTTGACTCTGTGCAGTAAACAAATACATCTTTCCCCTGCCGTGAATAGAATCCCTGTCCTCTAACCCGTAGCCCGTTGCTACGTCGACTGAGCTATCCCGGGTCCTTTGGATTTTAATGAAAGCCTAACCGAAGTATCTTCCAACAGACCGCAAGAGGCGCGGGGATTCGAATGTCCGGAGAATCAAACACGTGACCAGCGTTTAGCCAGTTACGAACCTCCGAGTCCTTTCCAGTTCATTTCACCGCCACTCCGAGACAATCTCAGTAAGTGATAGGACAGGCTTAAACCGTCTAAGGGTTTTCTCTTCTGGGATGTTCACACCGCACAGTCCGGTAAACAGCAACCGACGGTGGAAATGTAGTCTCCATCTTCAGGATCAAGAAACTAGCATGAAGCAAGCAGCAAGCATTAAAGAAACGTGAGCATCTTTTCCCCCACTTTTTTCCCTTCTCCTCCTTAATAACATATTTTTCTATCATCCATTACCACACAAAATTTCGGCTGAGAACTTTTCTCTTGTTTTCCTGTTTTCCTCTTTCTTTCGTTTACATTATTTGCTGCGTACTTCATGCTACTTTCTTTCTTTCTCGGCTCATGGAAGCGACATGTTCCTCTGAAACGTCGGTTTACTTTCAACAGAAGACAGAAGTTTTCATAACCACCAAATCCTACTTAATTTATCTTCATGATACATTCTTTGAACAGTTCATAAGCTGCGAAGCTAATCATCTGCTTGTACGGAATCTAAAAATTCTGTAATTCACAAAATCAGCAACTGGTCACTATACTGAACCAGTTCTCTTAATTTCACACCCTGAGATCATACTTGATAAGACCCGGGAGAGCATAGTCGGTATACCGACTGGCTACGAGCTCGACGACCGAGGGGATGGAGTTCGAATCTCGATAGGATCATGAATTTTCACTTCTCCGTGTCGTTCAGACCGACTCTGGGGCCCACCCAACCTCCTATCCAATGGGTACCGGGGCTAAAGAGGCCAGGACGTGAAGCTTACCACTCACCTCCAACAAGTGCGAAGGTAAAAAAATATGGATCTATACTTCCACTCCACCACACGCCGTCATGGCGTAGTGCTCAATTAGTTAAAAACAGAGACAACTCTACAATTTACCTGAGATCATACTTGATATTAATTTAAATATTAGCCCCTCATCTACGTCCACGCTTGCTCCAGTCTTCAATTAAGATTTTTTTTGACCAACGGAACAGATTTGTCATTTTCACTTCACTTCCGATTTTTAAACGTTGTGTTGGGGTGCAATCACATTCAAATCCAAAGAAGTAACGTTGCAAGCACGAGACCGTTTGAGGGGCCGATTTCTGTAGCAGATCATCAGTTCATGGGGTTTATTTATCAGACACAGGACAACAACGCACGTTTTCATTGATCTGTCCAATTTTATTTTTCCACTGGAAATAAATAAATTATATTTGGAATTAATTGAGTATATATAGTCTACGAATAACCTCCAATTGCACGCTTGCTGCTACAAATAAATAAATAAATAAATAAATATACTGGTGTCACTAGCGACGTTGGACAACAACTACCGTGGTGGAGGCCGCAAATGACTTGCCTTTTATCGCAGGAGAACAAGGACATACAGGAGGTATTTGAGCAGCTATGGCCCCTAGTATGAGTGACGAGAAAAGTTGTTAACTCCTACCATCTAGCGGACGGAAAGATAATCACGTACACATATCGATTGTCAGATATGACCGCTCTTACGTGGCGCTGTTTGCAGTCCGAGAGAAGTAAAACTGTTTGCAATGATCTCGTTAACTCTCAGACAGCAAATTTAAACGCTCCACAAATTCAGTAGTTATTAGCTTAGAATGCTTCGAGACGAGCAGTGAAAGGGAACAAAAAGGCATGGCCTAATTCAGTGTTATAAGAAAGAATTTGAAATAAAGCAAGAAAACTACCTGCATAGACAATGCTCGGGACTGTTACTGGGTTCTTGGATTTTGTCCATTGCCCGGTATTCTAAAGAACACAACGTTTCGGAAACTGGATCTGTTTCCTTAATCAGGTGAGGGGTGGCGGACACCTACTCTGTTTGGTCCGTTAGAAAAAACTAACCTCACTAGACTAGGTTACCTTTTTCTAACGGGTCCAACAGGGTGTGTCCAACCCTCTCACCTGAGGAAGGAAAAAGACCCAGTTTCCGAAACGTCTTCTTTAGGCTTCGTTAGAATACCGGACGATGGAAAAAGTCCAGAACTGAATGTTATATACCACCGTCAGAACCCTTCAAGAATGGATCATTTTGTTTCGTATAAGTCAAAAAGTTTCCTAGGGATACAAAATGGGTGCCGTATGGTGATATATGCTTCCTGTATTAAATACAAGCGAATTGCCAGGTCATTCTTTCGAATTACGTGGTTAAAATTAGCCTGATGAACTCCCGAACAAGAAATATGTACTGCAAAGGAAACAAAATGCACAACCGCAACAAACTGACTCAAGTCGTTAAGATAATCGTTTGCATTTCAGAGATTCCCATTTCGAATCTCGGTTTGGACGTACATTACAATGACGACTTCGGCCGCGCCATAGCTTAAGCGGTTAGTCGCTACCTTCCCACCGCGGCGGCCTGGGTTCGATCCCGGGTCTGGTCAAGTGGAATTTGTGGTGGACAAAGTGCCGCTGGGGCAGGTTTTCTCCGAGTACTTCGGTTTCCCCTGCCAATCTTCATTCCACCAATTGCTCCACAATCACCCTCACCTATCATCTGGGGTTGGTACAGACTAGAAGTGCCCGCAGTACAAGGGACTTAGTCCTACCTCACTAGCAATAAAAAAATAATACTGACGACTGAGGATTTTCGTGGTTTTCCCTCATCCGTCCAGGAAAATGTCGGGAAAGTATTTAAATTAGCCACACCGCTTCCTTCCTCATCCTTTATAATTCATTGCTACTCTAACCCAATCATTGGACGGTATATAGCACGTGCTACTGACAGCGTCACTAAATAAACAACAAATAAACAATTAAAACGTGTCTGCAATTGATTGTTTAATGACGCTTTCAATATAGAGTTTATGAAGCTTCTGGTAAAATGTGTTAGTACCAAACAGATATCTTTCAGTTCATTAATGTATTAACAGACAAGCACGCTAACACAACTTAGCAGTAGTCGTAACAGCAGAAGCGGCAGAACTACGACTACTACTACTACTACTACTACTACTACTACTACTACTACCACCACCACTATTAATAATAATAATCACAACAACGCTCAAACTTAAGACAAAATACATATACGCTAGGGTAATTTATATTACTGGCACGCGGTAGCGTAGTTGGTTGAAGCACTATGCTACAAGTTGAAAGGTCGCGGGATCGAATCCCTATGAGGTGGATTTTTTCAATTGACCTAATCCTTCCAGCCGCACTATGACCCTGGGGTCTACTCAGCCTCTAACAGAAATGAATACCAGGAATATTCTTGGGGGTAAAGGGCGGCCGGCGCGTAAGGCTGACAATCTTGCTGCCATCTGTGACCCGACTGTCTAGAAAATGTGGGAACCTCAACATCTGACAAGCCTACGGGCCTCCACGGCCTGCTACAGGGATAGCTTTACCTTTACTTTTTCTTTTTTCTATTGGAGCTACAGCCCTCATTTGGGCCTAGACATACCTCCATGAAACTCTCCGTTTCACTTCCGTTTACTAGATCTTAGACATATGGTAGCACTCCTTGGGTGGGTGATCAGCTCGTCGTAAGGTCTCTACCTGTACACAGAAAAACGCACACAAACATCCATGCCCTGTGTGGGATTCGAACCCACGATCCCGGCTTCCGAGCGAGCGAAGACAGTGCATGCCTTAGACCTGTCGGCTACCGTGACAGGCACCTTTACTAATTTACATTACTGTTCTTGGGTTTGACAGTGATTAATAATGGGTGTTAATGCTGTTCTTAGGTTGTTACACCGTGTGGTTGCGGGTGATATTGTTGACGTTTCGGAGATACAGACTGCCTCCATCTTCAAGCTCGAAGTGTGTAGGTGCGTGAGTTTCTGTGCATGCATAACTTTATGTCGCTCTACTGCTGACTGGAGTACATGGCTTGGGGAACGAAACAGACTCTATGGAGTAGCTATGGTACCTATTGCTCGGTAAACACGTTCCCGCGGCAACTAATACACAAGGAACAATAGAGTTACTTTTGGAAACGTGGTATTTCTACGTGGTCCGTGCCGAGATGTTATAAGCAAGGGACAGAGTCAGTTGTGAGGCATACGACAGTTCAAGTGACTAGACTTCTGTTGTAGCGGAAGCTACTAAAGATAGGTCATAATCTGCTGTACTGAGCCTGGACTGACAGAGGCCTTGTAGCCTATATAGGATTAGTTAATAACATTAAACTTGTAAATAATTGTACATACTGACAATGAACTTGATACTACTGACTATGGCTGACAAATGACAGACACGACTTTTCGTCAGAGAGGGCGCCCCACATGGACAGGACAATAACTTTCAAACAAGAATGAATATCTGGTCATGAGAACCCGAAGTGGCTCAACATCAAGACAGACAGACTAACTGGCCGTTAACTACAATGTGGCTCTGACTGTCTCTGACTCTGCGTTGTGAGGCAGTTTTGCATGGGAAGCTGTGAAGAAAAGACTTTATGTGTGATAATTGGAGTGTGTGATTCAGTGACAGTGTTATAGTTCCTGTTTTAATATCCGTTACCAGGCAACGGCTAGTGGAGACACTAATAGACTGAGGACGCTAGTCTGTGTGTGTCAGTGATCTGTAAAGTGCAGTCACGAGCCATGAGTCTACACTCCCGCAAAATCGTGACAATATATAAGGCTAGGTTGTAATACAGTCCAGATATTTTATAACAAAAAAATGGAATTTTGTATAAAATGATACCCGAATGTAACAAAGCAATGAGCCTAACACGCCAACGTTACTTTGCATCACAGTTTCATTTCCTGCAGGGCTCAGTGAACCCGTTCGTTAATCCTACCGCCCCCGCCCCTCCGCCCCCCCCTCGCCACCTTCAGTTTGAATCAGCACTCAGTTCAGAGCTCGGCTCCGTTTCGGATAACAGACATGGAAACAATCCATTGGCCGTGTCACACACTGCACGAATTGTGACACCGCATGTGTTTATTTGATTTACTGAGCGGAAATAAATACTGCCGAGTGATGACGTCATGAATAATCTGAATACGGACGAAAAAGTACTGGACTCTGGGCGCCAGAGAGATAAAAGGACGCCTTAATTTATCGTGGCGGATATCGCGCACCTGCTGATAGGTGGCGGACCGAGTCACGCACATGAGGGCCACTTCACAGGGCAGGAAAACATTTATACATATTTATATAGAGGGAACGTGACGCAAAAAGGGGGACGTCTAATTGAATTGGTCTCTGCAGCAAGGGGTTATCAATTAGGAATATTAAAACATAAACTCATAAATTTGTTTATTATTTTGTATAGAAAGCTGCGTTTTTAGCAGTGTAACAACCGTTCCGAATCAGCAGGACGTCTCATCTTCCCCCGTACATACTTTAGTCGGAATTTTTACCAGTCCAGTATGTTATCGAATGGCATCTTCGAGAACGATATTTAGCGCCATCTCACACTAATAATACACACGAATAGTCAACTGTTAACAGTCGCCTTTATACAGTATGCTACATTTCACATAGACCCACAAAAATATTATCTATACTCACATAATAGGCCCGATACACTCTGCTTTCTCTCCTTCGTGACCTGGTACTTAACTTACGTCCATGCAACGTGTTAAGGCTAGAAAATTCTTTGCTCTCGAGACCCAGAACTGCATAATGACAACTAAATTTTCGTATTCTTCATGACGTTGCGTTGTCAAAACCGTTTTCTGTCTCCCTTAATTTAAATGGTGATAACAAAGACTATTCGGTATGTGATTAGGATAGGGCACACATAATTACGAGTATATAGACAACCTACCGAAAGAGATCCAGTTGGAAGACTGAAAATCAGATGGCAGGATAACATTAAGAAGAATCTTAGAGAGATATGACTGTGACAACGGTAGGTTCTGGTATTAGCGGTGTTGGGTCTTCGGGTTCCGCAACCACAGCGCTACGTGGGTAGTTCGTTAGTTATATCCGACAAATTTATCGCAGACAGGATGTGCACTTCTGTAGAAGTGGTGGTGGTGGTGTTGGTAGTGGTAGTAGTAGTAGTAGCGGCACACAGTCCATGACTTCTGATCCTGTTACTTTGATGAACTAACTCCACGAAGAAGAGTTATTCTTTGCCCAGTAAAAAAGGTAAAGTTATCCCTGTGCTTAACTAATTAAGCACTATGCCATGAAGGCGTTTGGAGGAGTGGATGTATAGATCCACATTTTCTTGAACTCAGAACTTGTTGGAGGTTAGTGGTCAGCTTGACCCCCGGACTGCTTTACCCCCGGGGAAAGAGACCCGGGTACCCATTGGATAGGAGGCTGGGGGGACACGAGAGCCGGTCTGGACGACGCGGAGAAGAGAAAATTCTTGTCCCCATCGGGACTCGAACTCCGAACCCTTGGTTGTCCAGCATGTAGCCAGTCGCTATACCCACTGAGCTATCCTGATAGTTGGTGAAAAATTCCGCGCCATTTATGAAACCCTAACCTCAATCATGATGTTCGTAATGGCCACTGCTGCCCTCAGTTCTTGTGAAGTCGATGTGTACTGTTAGTTGCAAGTGGAACCTTTATTTAAAATGGATTTGTACTGCGTAACGGGGGTACGCGGTAGCGTAGTTGGTTGAGGCACTATGCTACAAACAGGGAGATCGCGGGTTGAAGTCCCGATGAGGTCATTGGATTTTTTCAATTAACCTAATCCTTCCGGCCGCACTATGGCCCTGGGGTCGACTCAGCCTCTAACAGACATGAGTACCAGGAATTAATTAAATAATTATCCCGGAGAGTAAAGAGTGGCCGGCGCGTAAGGCTGGCAACCTTACCTCCATCTTTGAGCCGATTGTCTAGATAATGTGGGAATCTCAACGTCTCACAATCTTATGGGCCTTTACGGCCTGTTACAGGGATATCTTTACTTTTACTTTTTTTATACTTCGTAACATCTGCGTTAACTACAGATTATGTTTAATTATGTACTACAGAATAAAAGCATAAGACATAACCCATAACAGATTCAAACTGAACCCTCTGATGTATGAAGTAAGATTAAATCATATTTAAAAATTCAGTTCGTACCTCACAGAATACACATCGTGTTTCCAGCACAGTGAACAACTGGGTAAAAGTTTTAGAGAAATAATCCTTTTCGTTCTGAGTATCATATGAAAAGCATAATACACTTTGTGTATAAAAAGTGGAATTTCTTAATGTTCAAGAAGGTGCTATGTAAACACTCACTGTGATCTGAAGGGTTAACTCATTGTAAAGTAGATGTACAAAATGTTAAGACTCAAAGGTCATGGAGTTGACATGAGTTCCTCAAGCTGGCATCCCGAACCGGTATTCGCAAGGCTGTAAAATGCACTATTGGTCCCTGCCGACTGCAAGCTCACAGGAAAACCGGATAATGCTCTTCAGGGAAATAATTATTATTCGTCTTGCGTACATGCGAACCCCATAAATACACTAGTCTGTGTGTACGAAATGTGGAATTTCTTAACATTAAATCAGGTAGTACATATTGTGACACGTAGACCTGTTGCTAGGCAACGATTCGGTAAACACGTTCCCTCGGAGACAGATTTTGGGTAAACAGCCATTTGCTAGGAAAAGCCTAGAACAATACGCAACAACGAATACACAGGTAATTTTTTTTT